>NC_056749.1:472280115-472565382 GCF_019279795.1 Protopterus annectens | reverse complement strand
CACACCCGACAAAGGAAGGGTTGACTGACAGGTATTACGGTGTTCCTTGCCACCTAAGCACACGATAAGATAACCAAATTTTATATCCCCTACAGTCTGCAACCTGTCTTCTTACTCGCACAGTTTCTAAAACTGATGTGTTTTTTGCAATTATGTAATTAGAGATGCATTGTAAATGTCTACCTCTCACTGTATTTATAGCAACTTTACCTCCACCATGGAGATGTATATTTGCCTGATGCTGATCTAGAATGCATACTTTTATGCCTTCATTTGTAAATTGTACTTTTGTGTTCTCATTTGTAATTGTTCTGCTGTCATTGTACTGCATTTTTTACAATGTTTTCATTTCTAATTTTACTATTTTAATTGTACTGTTTATACACCCAGACTGGGCCTGAAATAGATCCATGCAGATCAACACTCTAGCTTGTTCAACAAATCTAGATAAATTACTAAGTAAATGACTACGGCGACCCACTCCACTCTTTGTTTAGTGTAGTGTGTATAAATGTTAGATGTGCAGTGAGGCATGACCATACAATAGCAATCGAAGCCTGTAATTCACACTGCATGAATCATGCACATGGACAGTAGAGGTACGACTGCTGAATCCTACACAAATGCACTTTATAAGCACTTACATGAGTGCATGGATCGTGCTATCCCTAACAGAACCAAGATGCTATCCTTCAAAAAAAGGAAGCCAATCTGGTGGTCCCCTGCCATAAACAAACTATACAACAGAAGAAAGAAACTGTTGCAAAAAATAGTAAAATCCCATGATTGGAGGAACTTCCTGGTCAACCTCAGTAAGACGCTGAGATCACTCTTAAAATCCACCAAAGCTAGTTATGAAAACAAAATCGCCACTGATTCTAAAGACAGCCACAAAGCATTCTATAGCTATGTCAAGAATCTCAATGACAACACTCAGATCTACTCTGAGTTGCAGCACAATGGCACTGAATATACAGAACCAAATTATATTGCCAACATCCTGGCAGATAGGTTCAGTGCTAACTTTACCCCCCTCTTACCCCCCTAAAGGGCCCATCTCTATACTGGAAGAATGCAAAGTTCTTGTAATCACGGCTGCACAGGTAAAAAAACACACTCTCCAAAACCAAGGACACAGCATCCATGTGACCTGACAACATCCCAGGCTGCGTTCTACACAAACTACAGAATGAACTGGCAACCCACGTAAGCACCATGTTCAATCATAGCCTCACCTCAGGCTTTGTGCCCACTGAATGACAGAAAGCATTGGTTATCCCACTCCATAAAGGGGGAGCCACCATGGACCCCGGAAACTACCGCCCCATTAGCCTAATGAGCCTGGTCTGCAAGGCCATGGAACGTATCATTCATGGAACTTATAAACAAAGACATTGGTAATCTCCAAACTCTGGACCCCACCCAGTTCAGGATTGTAAAAGGCAGATCATGTCTCCTAAACCTGATAGATTTCTTTGAAGCAGTCACCAAAGCCGTAGATGAGGTAAGGTGGTTCACACAGCCTATCTAGATCTCGCCAAGGCTTTTGACACCATCCTCCACTCTGGAATTATAGATAAACTCACTAAACTAGGTATAAATCCCTATGTCACAAGATGGGTTGCCAACTGGCTCACTGATAGAACCCAAAATGTGAAAGCAGACTCCAAATCTGATTTCAGAACAGTGACAAGTGGAGTACCACAGGATTCAGTCCTGGGTCCTCTCCTGTTTGGTATTGACTTTTCTGAAGTACAGGTTAACACAGAAGGTCTTTGGCTAATGAAGTTCTCAGATGACTGCACACTAGTAGCCATAATTGAAACTCTAACGATGTGGACATCCTACAAAAGGGCCTTACTGAGAAAGATACCTGGTGTCAAAGCCATGGCCTCAAGCTCATTGCCAAAAAGTGCATCATCATCCCCTTTGGTAAAAACTCTGTACCCATGAGCTACCACATAGGTGGTAGTCTACTGGGACACAGGTGGACAGTCGTCTCTCCTTTGATAATCACATTGCCACAGTAGTCAGGAAATCCTTCTACGTGGCACACCTCATCACAAAAGGTTTCTCATCCAGGAAAAAAAAGGTCATTGTTCCCCTCTACTCATCGCTCATTATACAGTACAGCGCCCCTTTTGGTATGTACCTCACAAGACATCTACAACAACTGGAAAGACCACAGAAATACCTCACAAAGAGGATTACTGGCCTTAAACAGATGTCCTCGCAGATTGTCTCAAAAAACTCCAGCTTTACTCCGTCACATATCGCCTACTCAGAGGCGATCTCTGCCTAACATACAAAGCTATATCAAACCCAGAGCTATTGGAAATGCTCCACTTAAAGAAATTCCAGTCCCTCTGAGCTACACGCTCTAGGGACCTAAACCTTGTCACCACAATAAACAGAACATGCTGGAGGGATAGATTCCTGTCCCAGAGACTTCCCGTACTCTGGAACAAACTACCTATCTATAGCAAACAAAGCTCCTCATTAACACTCAAGAAGAATCTTGATGATTGGATGGGAAATAGGAAATTCACCCCAGGGATCACCTCTGTGGCTCTGCTCGACAGGGGCACAGGAAAATAATTTTCTTGGGTGGCGAAAGCCAGGGTACCTTTTTGGCTAGGCTTGTATAGGCCCTAGGGCCGATAGCCTAGTACCTACCTATGAACCTATGTCTGTACTGTCTGACAGTGCATTGTCATTATGTGCTCATCAGAGCCCATACTTTTGGACCAGATGCTGCCTATTCACCACTCTGCAATGTATTGTGCCTGCCACTGGGGGGTGTATTATGTAGGTGGAGTACCATGTAGCACTTGCCTCAATGGAATCTAAACTGAGATGTACTGTGTTTTTTTATAAACCCACTAATCCTGAATTATAAATAAACGATAACTTGTCACAAAAACTTAAAAAAAAAATCTTAGAAAATAAATAAATATTGCACTAAAATCACCCTCTTCTGTAAGTGTGTTCTCAGCTGAGCCAGAATTTATAAACAGTGAGAGACATGCTTCATGTCATACAAAGGAATATCCATCCACATCCCAATCATTAGAAGAAATAAATCAAAGTAACCTTGTTTCACAACATGCTGCATTTAGTCAAGGTCTGAAATCAGTACCTTGCAAAAATACATCACACCCTGCCTAACAAATTCAAATAAATAAAAGCAATGATGAATAAATGCATTTTAAAATGCTCACAATTTAAGTGTCTCATTATGTTAGGAAATAGTGTAGTTGGTGCCCCATCAACATGAATATAGCCATTTTCACCTCAACTGACATCTATTGTTTTAATTCCCTGGTCCAAGACAAAAAATTATTAAAACATAGCCAATGCTGAGGAAGGCAAGATTAGAGGAATTCACATGCAAACTGATTTAATCAGGCTCCACTTATCACTTACTGTGCCACTGGGTTGACTAGAATATATAGCTTTTTTATGTTTTGAGTCTATAATCAAATATAGTAAACATTAAGAAATTATGCATTTTGTGTAGAAATTGAAATGTGCAGAAAATGCAAATCTGAGAAATGCCACTGATTATGCCTTCTAAGTTTGCCCTGTCTTGTAGCGTTTTTGATTTTCTAGTAATTCACTGAAAATTACAGTGAGTTAATGATAACAGTCTTTACAGTTTCATAACTTGTACTGATCAAAACATTCACACTAAAGCAAAATTTGTTGTTCTATTAGCTTGTTCATTGAGTTAGAGTAATACTTTAAAAAATGGCCCTGATATGGGGCCTTTGTCCCCATTATTGTTAGATTTGTTCAGTTATGGTGCAAAGATGCTGAGAGGTATGACAATATCAATGCTTTTTTAATCCTTATCAATCAACCACCTCATTTTTTTTTCCTTCTTGCCATTATGAAAAAAAGTTGTCCCATCTTGTATGCCCTATTCATTTTTTTTCAAGTATCATTCAATTGCAATTACTATGACTTGCTCAAAGCCCTCCACCAATCACAGGCTTTGTCCATATTTCTTTCTCTAAGATGCTGAGAGGGTATGATCGCTGATATCAAAAATATCTTCATATAAGATGAACTGATAGCCACAGCATCATAAGATGCACAGTTTATGTTGCAGAAATACTACAGCACTAAAATTTGCAAGGAAATGTGAAGATGTACATCAATTATTGCCCTCCTTAAAGTTTGCAAAAACATGCAAACGTTTGTAATAATGTAAAATAAAAAGTGTCTCAATTCTTTAAACAAACTGGATAACTCAACCACTGAGAAACAAAATGGGAAAGTTAAGAAACAGAGCAAACAAAAGCAATTTTAATGCATCAGATGTTACCGGCATTGATTTATCAAGACGATACTGTACTTCCGCACCGATTACGTTTTAATTTTTGTACAGAATTCTTGTGCACAGAACTTGCATTGATGGGTATTGCACAAGTAATTTAATGGGAAAAAGCTGATGTTTCACTTAAAATGTCTAAGACAGAGTGGCATTTGTGAAGTTCTTGAGCACATCTTACACGGCTGTTTTTCGTGACATGAATGTTGCAGACTGCTGAAGTTATTCCTAGATCCTTAGGAGAAATAGCAGTGATGAAGGGACTTAGGACTGCTTATACAACATTTAGATACCAGTGCGAGGGATTTCTGAAAGGTAAAAGGGAGAAGTAGGTGCAAGCTATCTGAACGGGACTCCAAAGAAATAAAAATGTTTACTTATACAGGCTTAGCTGCATCTTTGACACTCTCCTTTTAAAAAGTGGAGAATAGATATCCCAGTTCTTTTCAGGCTTGGTCAGATTTTTTGAGCTGAGGTTTCGAGGAATGCAAACCTCTGTTAACTGCTGCTGCTTTTGCCTCATAATGATCATTGCCACTCTTCCCAAGCAGAGATACACAGACACGCTCCCATTCACGCATACATACACTCAGACACACTTTAGGTTTCACTCATGCAAACATGCTTACAGTCACACACGCAGACAGAAATATAAAGGCTATTACAGAAACACACGTATATACTTATCTAACTTTTGCAAATCCATACATTACTTTAACACTCCATAATCAGCAAAACCACTAACTGCTCCACCGATTTCACTCAAACTCTCATGCACACACACACTCACACACTCAGATGCAAACAGAAACACACACACATTCTCTCCTGTATTTTTTCAATTAAATTTCTTCTTTCCTTAGTTTACATTGGCTAAGCAGCAAAAGTATTGCTTAGCCAGTGTAAAATAATGGCAACCCTTAACTTTATTACAGTGTGAGGTCCACGGAAGCTGAGCAGTCACTAATTGTAAATACAAGCTTCCTGGCATCGGTGACAACACAACATGGATTTTCGCAGAATGTCCTGATTTTTGCCTTGTACGTTAGGTCTGCACTCATAGCATAAATGGTTTGTTGGGGAATGACTACAGACTTCAGTCACAAAAACAATTACATACATTTTACACTTAATATCTCTCCGCTTAGTCCGCTACTGCACACAAACACAAATGTTGAGATCTGAGCAACTAAGTTTATATGAGCAATATTTACAATGTGACTTTATGTCCTATTAGTTTTGCCTTGTCCTGTTTGCGTAAACTAAGCTGTTGAAGGGTACTGAAGCGCAAGGCACACAAGCATTACACAGGTGCAAGACCCCCCCCAAAAAAAAAAGCTACCCAATTTTCAAATTCTGCCTGGATGGAAAAACTATTAATACCATTAGGGCAAGGACGAGTATAATAATTAGCTATGAGTATGCTCAAGACCCATAACTGCCAGTAAAAGTTGCTATCAGCAAAGAAATTACTCAATAAACAACTACAGCTGACTCATTTAACTGTATGCAATAGAAAGTTGAAGCTTACCTATTTCAGAGAAAAAATATATCAAACCGTAGAACACTGGCGCCACGATAAGCAGATACAAAACTAATCCTTCAAGAAAATAGCTGCGTCTGGCAACAACACTTAGAAGAATAGTTCCCAGAGTAGTTCAGAGTTGCATTGCTGAAGGCACTGTTAACATACAATGCATACTTAATGAAGGCATTTCCTGGCCGAAAAGAATGAAGAGGGCGGTGTGTGGGTGTTCCTTTGCCAGCAACAGAGGAAAGAGTGGAAAATAGTAAAGGGCGTTATTAGTAAGTCGTTCCAGCGCCCTTACAGTTTCAACAGCTCTGCGAGATTGTATTAAGATGAAAGATGGCTTACTGTACTGGAGCTGTAACAATGGGGGTGAAAGAAACATTCAAAATCATGATTTAGTGCAGCATATTGACTTTTTTCCAGTGGTACCTTCAAAAGATAGCGAAGAAAAGCACTTTGGAAATGAGGAAACAAGCAAAGAAGCACTTAGTTGTCCTTTAAGTATGTGTACCTGCAGACAGCTCGTCTCCATGGAGATATACTCAGCAATGAGTCTCTGTCAATTTCATTCAGAAAAGAATGCACAGATGGACTCAGCCGCAGACATCTTGACTCCACTGAACATTTGCCAGTGGAAAACAATCAAGTTAATATCTTTGCAGTTGTAAGAAGCTTAGTATTTTCAATGCTTTCATCATTTTGTCTTATTTTTAAAGCCTGCATACTTACAAAAACACCTGTTTACAGCTTAATCTAAAGGCAGTAACCTAGGCATTCACCCCTGTAATATATATATATATATATATATATATATATATATATATATATATATATATCCTAACTCTACATATAATATAATCAGTGCACTTTTACACCCCACCCCAGCAACCCAAGATCACAGCATACGAACATTAAACTTACTTTTGTCCATCCTTTTACTGGTGTACTGTAAAACTTATATGTATTACAACTATGAAAAAGTACTTGTTTACTTTAATATTTTTAACACATGCAACAGTCACTAAAAAGACCCTCCCCACATTTAAAATACCCCTGACTACACAAAACTATTTCACTATATATAACATGCAGTTGGTATCATGAAGTGTTTTATACAAATATTAATAAGAACAAAAATGTTTTACTTACAATTATTAGTTTCCTTCTTTTATTAGTTATCCTCTTTTAGTGGTCTTCTAAGCATTAATTTTATAAAGTGGGGTACATGCTTTACAGTCCACCCACAAGCTTAACAAAGTCAATAAAAGTCCAGTGTTTTTCAGTTACTTTTTCTTGCAAAGCCACATTTCACAAATGTCATAGGATGCTTTGTAGTATTTCAGTTATTCACTAATTTCAGAGTTGCTTGATGTTCATCTCCATCTCCCAACACCAGACTCTGGCTCAAGTTCAAGGTACTGCTGATTCTTCTAGTCAACTCCTGTGTTTTTTTCTCTCTCTCAAGCATTTTTGTTTGGAACATTTGAAAATGCTTCACTGGCAAAGCCTCTCTATGAACCTTAATATCAGATCAATGAAAAGCAGAGTCGCCCCTCTGCTTTCCGACTCATTTTTTTGTTTGATAAATTTTTTTATTTCCCCTTTAGCCCATTTTAAGTCAAATATGACTTTGTTCCTCCAGGAAAAAAAAAATCAATTTAAAGATAGTTGGATACAGCAGCTTGAATCTCACACCTATTTGCCAACATTCCCCGATTGCTGGGATAAATTTGCTTTTCTTCTGCCTGGTGTACAGTGAATAATCATTTTCTACAAATGCACTGCTTTTTCCAATTTTTAATACTTTGCCCTTCTGCTACAATTTGGTCAGGATCAAAACTTTCTGCTGGTGTGATTGCATCTTCAGTAATATAGTTTTTGGCTGTTTTCTCATGGCTAGGTTTGGAGCATCTACTGTGTGCCCCTTCGGTTAACAAATTTTTCTGTGGAACACCAGAGCAGTTGCTTATTTGTCCTTTTGTAAAATTAATATAGTCTGTTCCTGTCTGTTTCTCTGGTACATCAGAAGTTCAAGTATTGTCTGTGTGCGCTCTCTTCTAACTCTATTTTATTTAAACAGGTGTTCTTGAGAAACATCAAATTCAGACAGCTTTTTCTTCATATTAATCTCGGATTTCTGTAGTTTTATCAGTTCATCTGAATAGCTAGTTCTTCTATTGTTTCAGCCTTTTGTTTTTGAATTGATATAGTCCTTCAATATTTAATTTAGTTTAATTACCTCAGAGTCGTCTTCTTCTTTCGGCTGTTCCCGTTAGGGGTCGCCACAGCGGATCATCTGTTTCCATTTCTTCCTGTCCTCTGCATCTTTCTGTGTCACACCAACCACCTGCATGTCCTCTCTCACCACATCCATAAACCTTATCTTAGGCCTTCCTCTTTTCCTGTTACCTGGTAGCTTCATCCTTAGCATCTTTTTCCCAATATACTCAGCATCCCTTCTCAGCACATGTCCAAACCAATGTAATCTTGCCTCTCTGGCTTTGTCTCCAAACTTTCCAACCTGGGCTGACCCTCTAATATACTTATTCCTAATACTGTCCACCCTCGTTAAATCCAGTGCAAATCTTAACATCTTTAACTCTGCCACATCCAGCTCAAACTCATGCCTTTTTGTCAATGCCACTGTCTCCAACCCATGTAACATAGCTGGTCTCACTACCCTCTTGTAGACCCTCCCTCTCACTCTTACTGGTACTCGTCTGTCACAAATCACTCCTGACACTCTTCTCTACCCACTCCATCCTGCCTGTACTCTCATCTTCACCTCTCTTCCACACTCCCATTACTCTGAACTACTGATCCCAAGTATTTAAACTCATCCACCTTCACCACCTCTACTCCTTACATCCTCACCATTCCTCTGTCCTCCCTCTCATTCACACATATATTCTGTCTTAGTCCTGCTGACCTTCATTCCTCTTCTCTCTAGAGTCTCTTCCACCTGTTCCCTACTCTCACTACAGATCACAATGTCATCTGCAAACATCATAGTCCACGGGGACTCCTGTCTGATCAGCATTGCAAATAAGAAAGGGCTCAGAGCTGATCCTTGATGTAATCCCACCTCCACCTTAAACGCATCCGTCACTCCCACCGCAGACCTCACCGCTGTCACTCTACCCTCATACATGTCCTGTATTACTCTTACATACTTCTCTGACACTCCTGACTTCCTCATACAATACAACTCCTCTCTAGGCACCATGTCATATGCTTTCTCTAAATCTTCAAAAACATAATGCAACTCCTTCTGACCTTCTCTGTACTTCTTCATCAACACTCTCAGAGCAAACATTGCATCTGTAGTGCTCTTTCCCGGCATGAAACCTTACCGCTGATTACTAATCATCACGTCCATTCTTAACCTAACTTCCACTACTCTTTCCCATAACTTCATGCTGTGACTGATCAATTCAATCCTTCTGTAGTTACTACAGCTCTTCACATCACCCTTATTCTTAAAAATCAGTACAAAAACACTTTTTCTCCAATGTTCTTCGTGTTTCACTGCTGCAGTCATCACATTTGGGTTATCTTCTTGCAGTAGCCCTCAGTCAGCCTGATTATCAAAGTCTTGGGTTCTGCTTCAGTTGTTGTTGCATCTTCCGTGATGTCAGGTAGTCAGGGGTATAAAACATGCAGCCGACACCATTACATCAGTCTTTCTTGCCGTGCGGTGCCTGAAGCAGAAGCAGTTCACAAGTGCCGGTCGTCAGACTTCTGAAATTTTCGAGTTTCAGAACCAAAGTCTTCAATTAAAGCTAAGTATCCCGTTGGGGAAACTTTTTCTTGCTCTAAACCGATGTCAGTAAAAGTCAATAATTGTATTTCTTGTGGAAAGCAAATACCTCAAAGATTTTCATTCAGTACTGTATTCCTTGCCTAGGCCCTGACCACGACGTACCTCACTGTCAGTTTTGTCTCTTATTTAAACCACAAACTATTCGTTGTTGGTACATTTTCGCTTTTAAATATTTTGGTACTCGGTTCAATTATTCAGATATGTCTTCGGTAAGCCACCTGACTGCCGACATTCCGAAAAAAGATAAAGACAGAGACAGGCCGATTAGGTCCAAATCGATGATGCTTCTCCTAAGGTAGTCGCCAGTTCACCGGTACTCAGTGAGGCGCTTTCACAGCCCCTGATACCCATTACTTCAGATTTGCAGGTCTCTACTGAGACCCATTCGGAGTCCGGTATGCCGCAAGATTCTTCAACTGTAGAACCTGCGGATGTCTCTACCTTGGATGGGTACGGAGCCGCTGTGCAGGCACCGGCTTCTGAGGGTGTATTCAGGCCTACTGACTTGCATATTAAACCAATGCCATCTTCTTCTTCTAGGCTTAAATCTCGAACCATGCCAAAGAAACCCATGCCCAGACTGCATGATCAGGCCTTTATGCCAAAAAAACAAATAAGAATGGCTGAAGACCTTATTACGTTAATCAGGGGAAGCCAACCTTCCCCCTCTGAGAGACCTAGGACTGAATTTGCTTATGATACTTCTGACCAGGATTCTGAAATTTGTCTCCTCTGATGACCAGGATTTACCCTTATCTACCTATGCGGATTCTGATGCAGAGGACTCTATTCCCTCTGCTTCTCCCTAGAGGATTTTTCCTTTGGTGAAACTTTGCATACTCTTAAGGAGCATTTTCACTGGGAAAGCCAGGATTACTCTGATTCTAAAAAGAGGCTTGGAAATTTCTTACTCCTGCCCCAACACTGGCCTTTAACTATCCTTCCTGTTCTGGACATTGTTGACGATGCCTTTTCGGAATCTAGCTTGGCCCCTGACTCTTTACCTCCTGCTCTCAGAAAACCTGACAGATATTACAGGGTTCCTGATTCTCACAAGTTCCTTTTTAAAAATCCAACTGCGGATCCTGAGACCATTTCACAGGGACTCAAGGGCATTAAGGCTACTACTGTCAAAAATCCTATCCCCTGTGATAGAGATTCCAGGGCCCTGGATAGATGGGGTAAGAAGGTATATACCTCTGCAACCTTGGCCATCAGGGCATTAAACTGCCAGTTTCATATGCTAAAGTATCAGCAGCATATTACTGGATTGCTTAAACCGAAAATTATGTTGATTCCTGATTGTGCTGAAAGTAAGGATTTAATGCATTCTGCTGAACTGGTTGGAAAACATACTTTGCAATGTGGTTTTGATTCACTGGAGGCATCTTGCAGGGCTGCTGTCACTGGGTCTGTACTTAGAAGGCATGCTTGGCTTAAGGAGCAATCTTTGCCAGATCATGTTAAAACTAAATTGCTGGATGCTCCCTTAAATCCAGACCGCCTGTTTGGCGACAAGGCAGAAGAAGTTCTTAAAAAGATTGAGGAAAAAGCTAAATCTATGCAAACTGTTAAAAGATTTTTTTACAAGTGCAGCCTCCTAGATTTAGTAGGCTTTGGCCCTCAAAAAATTGGTCCTTTCTTGCCTCTTCCAGGCCTTCTCAGTTCAAACCCAGAACTAGCAGAACACCCAGGCTCCAGTCCCAGGGTACGCGCACAGGACTAAGCAGTGGGGGGTTCCCACTTCCAAATTAGGGAGTAATAAGACTCCCCCCTGTGGTAAGCTGTCTCAATGACTTACTTTAAAACTCCCAAGCGCTTCTCAACTGACTGCTCCTTTAGGGGGAAAGATTGCTGTACGAGCAAAAAAATGGGAACTCATTACCTAGGACAAATGGGTTTTAAACATAGTTTCCCAGGGATACAGATTTCACTTCCACACGTTACCAACCCCAAACGGTTGGCCAGATCTACCCCCAAATCAGTGTGTGGAGGATCAAAGGCAAGTACTCTCTCTCTTAAGATTAAAGGCTATTCAGAGTGTACCAGAAGAGGAAAAGGGACAAGGTTTCTACTCAAGACTTTTCCTGGTACCCAGAAAAGACAACTCATGGTGTCCTATCCTGGACCTGTCTGTCCTAAACACCTTTTTGGTGATTCCAAAATTCAAGATGCTAACTCTTTACCAGTTGCTTCCCATGATAGGCAAAGATGCCTGGTTGGCAACACTGGATTTAAAGGAAGCCTACCTGCACATCCCAATCAGGGAATCTTGCAGAAAATACCTATGCTTCAAAGCAGGCTGCATGCACCATCAGTTATCTGCACTGCCCTTTGGCTTATCTACTGTGCCCGGGGTATTCACAAAGTGCCTAACTCCAGTCATTGCATTTTGCAGGCAAAGAAATATTCAAATATACCCATACCTGGACGATTGTCTAATTCAGGCAGAAAGCCAGGACATACTTCTGAATCATCTGGCATTTGTACAAAAGGTGTTAACTTGTTTGGGGTACACCATAAAGTAAAAGAAATCACACCTGGTACCCTGTCAACAACTTATATTCCTGGGAGCAAGCTTGAACACAACTTCCCAGATGGCTTTCCTCATGCCGGAGAAACAAATTCAATTGACAACTTACTTCAAACTAGTGGCCACAAAAACCCTGCTATCTGCAAGGCAAATACTGCAAGCCTTGGGATTCATGGCCTCATGCATTCTACTAATTCCATATGCAAGACTGCATATGAGGAAACTACAATGGTATCTAAAAAGCCTATGGGATTAACATTCTTAGGATCTTGAAGAAATGATTCCTATCATACCTTGCCTTCGGTTAGAATTCCTTTGCTGGGCAGGGCCTGCCACCAAAACAAGGGACTACCATTCACTCTAGCCCCTGCTGCCCAAACCCTAACAACAGACATATCAGACTATGCATGGGGGGCTCATTTGGCAGGGAAGTGCATTCAGGGCAAATGGAACCCAAGTCAAATGCACCTGCATATCAATCAAAAAGAAGTGTTAGCTGTACAGAATGCTCTGACAGCCTTCAAGGACCACATTCTTCCAGGACAATTAATGGTAAAGACCACTGTTATGTGGTACATAAACAAGCAGGGGGGGGGGGGTACCAATTCTTATCCCCTCTGCAGACTAGCCATGGCTCTGTGAAACAGAGTGAATCTACAGGCTCAATTCCTGCCAGGGAAAACTAAATACACTGGCAGACAAACTAAGCAGAAATCTCATGGACCCACACGAGTGGAAACTGGAACCAAAGATTTTCAACATGTTGATCAACAAATGGGGGATTCCAGATATAGACCTGTTTGCTTCCCCCCAGAACTACCAATTTGGACAAATTCTGCACAAGCACTCCCCACAAACAAGCTTGGAAAGTGGATGCTCTGTCCTTCAGCTGGAAAAATCAATCAGTTTATGCCTTTCCTCTCCAAAGTACTACTAAAGATCAAACAGGACAAACCAAGGATGATACTGATTGCACCAGACTGGCCATGCCAACACTGATACACCCTCTTGCGCAGTGTGTCTCAGCTGGCCCCATGGCACCTACCTCAGACCCCTACCCTGCTGTCTCAGCAGGAAAGCCAGATTCTGCACCCCCAGCTTCAAACCCTGAACCTGGCAGCCGGGCTAATTACCTAATCTCTCTGTTACCATCCCTCAGTAAGCAAGTGTTGGATGTCATTTTGGAGGCAAAAAGGCCTAGTACTAGAAAATCTTATGCTGAAAAATAGAAAAGATTCTATGCCTGGAACCAAACTCAAGGGATGGCCACTGCAGCGCCCAATTTACCCTCAGATTCTTCAATACTTAACTGAGATGCTTCACAAGGGCCTTTCCTTTTCCTCCATCAAAATTCACGCCTCAGCCATTTCAGCTCATTACAACACAGAACCACCCCTCTTTTCTCACCCACTGCTCAAGCAGTTCCTCAGAGGGGCCAAAAACTTAAGACCACCCAGGAGAGCCCCTATTCCAGCCTGGGACCTTAATTTTTTATTGGAAAAACTCCCTCTTCCTCCTTTTGAGCCAGCTGCATCTGCAGCATTAAAATTCCTTTCTTGGAAAACAGCTTTCTCTTTAGCAATCACTTCAGCAAGAAGGGTATCTGATTTACAGGCCCTTATGGCAGTGGAGCCTTTCATCATCTTTCATGCGGACAGGGTGTCCCTCAGGACCAATCCCTCTTTCATGCCCAAGGTGGTATCCAGTGTGGCTCTTAATCAGTCCATTCATTTGCCAACCTTCTTTTCTAATCCACAGAACAAAGGGGAATGGATATTGCACTCCTTAGATGTGCACAGACAATTTAGTATTTACTTGGACAGGACTAAACCTCAAAGGAAATCTGAACAACTGCTGGTGACATTTGCTGCAGGGGCAGAGGGAAGGCTATTTCAAAGCAAACCATTTCTAAATGGATAGGCCATTGCATTCATTTCTGCTATAAGCACCATGGAAAACCTATACCACAGGGGATTAGATCCCATTCAACCAGGGCTGCATCTACCTCTACAGCCTTTCTCAGAGGTGTCCCTACCAGAGACATTCTAGAAGCTGCTACCTGGAGTTTGGTACATACTTTCACCAAGCATTACCATTTGACAATTTTCTCTAAATCCAGAGCTGGCTTTGCCACTGTAGTCTTGCAGGGCCTTATAGCTGGTCGTAATGCTATCTCAATTCCTCCTCCCATCCTTAACTTTGGGAATCAACTCAAATGTGATGACTGCAACAGTGAAACATGAAGAACATAGTACAGTTGTGTACACTTACCGTAAATGTAGATGTTCGAGTGTATTCACTGTTGCAGTCCTGGTTACCCACCCTCCAGCCCCCTGACTTCTTTTGGCTATACCTCTGTTTTCCTCTACTATACTTAAAAGCTTTTTTGGTGTATTTGCTTTTTTGTTGGAGTTATAATCTTGTATAGTTATATTTAATTGCTTCCCATTAAGGGGGGCACCTAACATCTGGGGCAAGAAAAATGTAATGGTGTCAGCTGCATGTTTTATATCCCTGACTACCTGACGTCAGGGAATATGAGACAGCAAGCGATGCAGGACCCAAGACCTTGATAATCAGACTGACTGAGGGCTACTGCAAGCAGATAACCCAAATGTGATGACTGCAACAGTGAATACACTCGAACATCTACATTTATGGTAAGTGTACACAACTGTACTTTCCTCAGGCATCCTCTCACTTTCCAAGATTTCATTAAACAATCTGGTTAGACACTCCACTGCCATTTCACCTAAACACCTCCGTGCTTCCACAGGTATGTCATCTGGACCAACAGCCTTTCCATTCTTCATCCTCTTCATAGCTATCCTTACTTTCTCCTTGCTAATCCATTGCACTTCATGATTCACTATCCCCACATCATCCAACCGTCTCTCCCTCTCATTCTCTTCATTCATCAACCCCTCAAAGTACTCTTTCCATCTGCTCAACACACTCTCCTCACTTGTGAGTATGTTTCCCTCATTATCCTTAATCACCTTTACCTGCTGCACATCTTTCCAAGCACAGTCCCTCTGTCTATCCAATCAGTACAGGTCCTTTTCTCCCTCATTAGTGTCCAACCTTTCATATAACTCTTCATATGCCTTATCCTTAGCCTTCGCCACCTCTCTCTTTGCCATGCACCTCATCTCCTTATACTCCTGTCTACTTTCTTCATCTCTCTGACAATCCCACTTCTTTTTTGACAGCCTCTTTCTCTGTATACTCTCTTGTACTTCCTCATTCCACCGTGTGTGTCACTGTCATCCTTCCTCTGGCCAGATGTCATACCAAGCACCTTTGTAGCCATCTCTCTTATTAGCTCTGCTGTAGTTACCCAGCTATTTGGTAACTCTTCACTGCCACCCAGTAACTGTCTTAACTCTTCCCTGAACTCCACATCACAATTACCCTTTTTCAATTTCCACCATTTGATTCTTGGTTCTGCCCATACACTCCTCCTCTTCCTCTTGATCACCAATGTCATCCTACAAACCACCATCCTATGCTGCCTAACTACACTTTCCCCGGTCACCACTTTACAGTCTCCAATCTCCTTCAAACTGTCCCTCCTACATAAAATGTAATCCACCTGTGTGCATCTTCCTCCACTCTTGTATGTCACCCTATGCTCATCCCTCTTGTTAAAATACGTATTCACCACAGCCATGTCCATCCTTTTCACAAAATCCACTACCGTCTGAACTTCTGCATTCCTTTGCTTAACACCATACCTACCCATCTCTTCCTCATCCCCTCTGTTTCCTTCACTAACATGCCCATTGAAATCTGCTCCAATCACCACTCTCTCACCCTTTGGTACAGTCATCACCACTTCATCCAACTCACTCCAAAGTTTTTCTTTCTCATCCATCGCACACCCAACTTCTGGAGCATATGCACTAACAACATTCATCATTACACCTTCAATTTCCAGCTTCATAAACATCACTCTATTCGATACTCTTTATACCTCCAAAATACTCTTAGCATACTGTTCCTTCAGGATAACTCCTACGCCATTTCTCCTCCCATCCACACCATGATAAAACAATTTGAACCCACCTCCGATACACCTAGCCTTACTCCCCTTCCATCTTGTCTCTTGCACACACAATATACCAACCTTCCTTCTGTCCAACATATCAGCTATCTCTCTCCCTATACCAGACATACTGCCAACATTCAAAGTTCCGACCCTCACTACCACAGCCAGTGCATTTCTTTGTGCCGGTCCCAAGCCCGGATAAATGGGGAGGGTTGCATCAGGAATGGCATCCGGTGTAAAACTTCGCCGGATTTTTCATGCGGACAGCAGTAAATATTTAATTACCTCGGAGTATATTTGACTTACTTTTTTCCTCTAAGTTATTGTAAGCCATCTCTTGAACCAAGTATGACTGCTGCATGTATTTGATTTATTTTTTCCTACATGTTATTGGAAGCTGAAGCTTGAAATGTTTTTTTTGCTGAACAGCTGCAGAATCCTTCCCAGACACTTTTCCTTTCACCTTTTCTAATTGATTTTCTTTCAGGCTTTCCAAATTTTTTTGCTGACATCCATGCAGTGTTGTTTACTAGCCACTAACTAAATTTTACCCAAAAAACTTTTCAATGACACTCCTTTTTCTCAGTTTCTTTTTTCACACTGGGAGAGCTGAAGTTGTACAGTTGATCAGTGTGCAGCCATCTTGGAAGTCCTGGCAGTTTTATTTTTTATACTTCTAACACTTATGGCAGCAAAATTTAGATTTCCAGGGTATGGGTTGACCATTGTGGTATTAGAGTAGGGTGTGGAAGAGAACTGTCGTGATGTCTGTTGTGTTAGGTGGGGCTAGGATCAGACAATGTCTCCTCCTATAAGGATTTTAGTGTATATTGGGAAATTATTATATACATGAATATGAGTGATTAAGCATATACAAGCTTCCTGTCTCTAACAGAGACATCAGACAGGTATATTTATGGTCCTCCATCCATTAACAAAGTTTTGTTTGACGTAGTGTAGGGATGAACTGTGCTTCACAAGGATGGGAAGCCTGTTTCAGAGAAGAAGTGCCTCTAAGACACATACCTGTCCCTTTATAATGTTGTATTTGTGTTGCAGGCAAGGTTTAGATCCCTGGATTGAGTTTTCCTGATGCTGTTCTATAGAAGTGCAAAAGGTCCATTAGGCATGAATTAGAGGATACTTTGAAGGCCAGCATAGGTTGCCTCTCAGTACCGTGTAGGAGACTGACTATAAGGACAAGGCTTTGAAACAGTTTGCAGAGGACTTCTTTTTCACACTATGCATTCTTTTTGTGTGGAATCTCTTGAGGATGCACCAGTAGTTGCACGTCTGGCCAGGTACATACCAAAGGGGGAATTTTATTCAATGTTTGATCTTATGAGAGCAGAGTACAATGGAACAATGACATGTTTGGATCTATATGCCAAACCCCATTTAAAAGTTGTGCAACATGGAATGAATTCCTAGCTACATAAACACATGATGGTCAAATTCTGAATCACTGTCTCCATGCATTCTCAAATTCCTGACTACAGAGTCTGCTCTGAGGGGTGAATTATCAATGTGGTAGTTTGCTGGGGTGGCTGTCTTTATGAAAGATATTATAATGTACTTCTTGGCATTTAGGCATAGACCATGATTTTAGCACCAGTTGTTAGTCTATGCCAGGCCTTCTGGGAGGATATTTGCATTTTGGTAGGATTCACTGGCTGCACCCAATTTGCAGTCATCTGCAGACATGGTCAGCCAAAGGCCCTTGAAATTAGCCTTTACCTCAGAGACGTAAATGCCAAGCAGGAGCAGCCCCAGCACTGAGGCACCCCACAAGTAAATGGCTTTTTTGTGGAGGCAGACCTTCCTATTCTAATTTCTTGGTATCTTTCTGTAAGCCATCTGGATATCTAGAATGCAAATATAGTGGTTTATACCTAGTTTAGAGATCTTTTCTGCAATGCCTAAGTAGGCTGTTGTGTCAAATGCCTTGGCCAAGTTGAGGTAGACGGTGTGCACCACTTTGGCCTCATCCATTGCTTTGATGACCCATCGAAAGAAGTCTGTCAGACTGAGTAGGCAAGACCTGCCCTTAACAAACCCAAACTGATTTGGGTCCAATGTTTATAGGTTAACCATGTTATATTTTAGGAAATTCTTGATTATTCTCTGCATAGCTTTGCATACGATGCTAGTCAAGCTTATGGGTCAGTAATTCCTGAAGTCCATGGATGGGCTGCCCATGTGCAGTGGGATAACCACTGCAGTTCTCTGTTCATGTGACAAAGGCTGCTTGAAGACTTTGCATAGTCATTCCAGTAGATGCAATAGTTCCATGTTTCATGCTATTAAGGAGACATCCTGGAATATTATCAAGACCCATCAATACAGTGTTCTTGGCCTTGGACAGCACCTTAAATATCTGTTCTGTAATGATAATTGTGGAAGTTATGGATGTGGATATTTCCTGTTTGGCATTTGGAGGGGTGGGTGGTAAAATTGGAGCCAAATGTGATGGCCAGATTTACTATATCTTCTGGCTTTATATAGGTGGCACCATTTGAATTTAATTCAGTACATTGTTGTGTATTGCCTTTAGGGTTAGAGACATAGAAGAAAAAAGCTTTGTGACTGTCATTGGCCTGGGAGGCTAATTGTATCTACCCCTGAGTTGCTTGTTTAGGTTTACAGGAAAGTTCTTCCTTGCTGGGCATTGTATCACTTAATTTATGCCATGAATTTCTTCCTTTTCTTATATAACCAATTGATTTTGGGATTCCGCCAGCTCAGATTGTTTTTAAGTTGAACCTGTACTTAGTCCTGGTAGGTACAGTTCTGTCGATAAAGCTGTTAATATAATTATGCATTTTTTTCTGAATGATTCTGCATAGGCAACAGTGTTCTCAGGGTTTGGGGGTGGGGCTTGAATTTTTACCAGGGTGTCAGTCAGTGGTAGGAAGTTTGCCCTAAAATCATTCCTAAACATTAAACTAGAGAGGGTGCAATGTTCTGCCATGTTTATGAGTATCAGATGAAAGATGTTTACCCCCAGTGGGCGTAAGGAACTGATCTAAGGGACTGTGTTTACAAAGTCCAGGAAACTCTGGACCTGCACGTCAGAGTTCACACATGTCTTCTAGTTTATGTTGGGGTAGTTAAAGTTGCCCATGAGTATGGTGTTAGGTCTCCAGCACATTTAAGTATGTATTATGGTTTTCCTGTATCATAAAGGGGGAGCTACTAATTGCAAAGATGAAGACTGGGACTTTGTCTAAGGTAATTTGATGTGGATTAAGCTCCAGAATTTCATACTTATGGACTGGCCTTGAGATGTGTTTGTTTTTAATGTAAATTGAAACACCTCCCATACTTTGTCCCCTCCTGTGCAGTAGTTGGTCTAAATGTGTGGAAGACATTCTAGCCCCACACTACTAGGGTGTTCTCCGCACTCATAACCATGTCTCAGTAACTACACAGATGTTTACATTCCCAGAATGAGGAGGGCTTGCAGAGCATGGAGTTTCTTATTTAGACTTCTGACATTGAGCAGTAGCACCCTCAGATTTTCTAGAGCTCATTTAGCTATGTCAGTAGGTTTGTCAGGTTAGCAATGCCTAAAAAAGACAGTATGGGGGATGGTCAAGGTTTTCACCAAAATTCGAAATACCAGAAAGAGTTACATCACACAGCATGCATTTCTTGTCCGTAAACTTGCTGATATATGAAGGTGTTTACCCAGTTATAATATAGTTACATTTGTTTAACAGAAGAAGACAATTAGCTTACTTATCTAGGCTGCCCTTTTAATTGCCTTAACATTATACTTCCCTTCCAGTCTTACCTTCTCCATTGCACTTCTTCCACATGTTTGATAATCTCTTGAATGTTTGTGTGAATCCCCTTCACAATCCATTCCAGCAGCCCTTTCTGTCAGATGCCAGTTCTCTGTGTGGAAAAGAACTTTCAGAGGTCCAGGTAGTAACTCATTTCTACAGATGGATGCATATGTCTCCTCCTTTCTATCTCTCTCCCCTAACTATTCAGATTTCTACAGATGGATGCAAATGTCTCCTCCTCCTATCTCTCTCTCCTAACTATTCAGAATTACCATTTTCCTTGTCTGTGGTATGTGTTTGCATATTACATGCCATATCCTCCCCCCTATTTTAGTGTTATTTCAGAAGAGCATTGGCTAGTCTACCCTCTGGTCACATGCCCTTCCCTCCATCCCTCAGAACTTTCTGGTGGTTTTCAATGGATTTACAGCAGCCTGGTGTCCTTTTCTGTGTATGGATTGCAGAAATACATACAGTATTCAAACAGTGGTCTTACCAAGAAAGAGTGGAAGCATTTCCTTTTTGCTTCTGGAATATTCCCCCGGGGATGTACCCCAGCATTCTATTTTCTGCCATTGCTGCCTTTATTGCCTTTGCAATTTTTTGTTGGTGGTCTAATGTAAGTGTGATCAGCAACATTCAGATCCATTTCCTTCTCTTTTACCATTAGCTGCCCTCCCCAGCTGACACTTTCACACCATATATGTTGTCATGGCTTATATGCATTACTTTGTATTTGTTTGCGTCAAACCTTAACTTTTATCTTTCTGGACATATGTTCAACCTTTAAGTACACTTTTTTCTCCATCCGCCACTGATGCAACTATCATTATGTCATCATCAAGGTAATGATCTTGTTCTTTCCCCTCACATTTGTCTTAGATAAACACAGTGAAGAATACTGGACATAGGTCAGACTGTTTCAGTACTCCTTTAGTCAAGACAGGCTACTTCTACTTTCTTGTCATTTTCACCTGTAACCCTGTCATAAAAAAACTTGGAATATCTTTGACTGAATGCTTCTTCTGGCAATCAACAAATGTTTGTTGTTGTTCTGAGGATTGTTTAACTCTAGAAAAGGAAGCAGCCTTCCTGCTCAGAATTTTCTCCCGATTATCACTTGCCCACCATTAAGCTTAAAGGTTTATAATTCCCAATAATTGCCCCCACCCCCCCATACATTGGTAGCACAACTGTTGTCTTTTGCTCCTGTGGCACTTCTGCACTAGTCAGAAGTCTGCTGAAGGTCTCTTCAGGATGTTTGCCATTACACTGGCCAGATTTCTGACAACTCTGAGGCAGCCATGTGGTCTTTTATCACTCCTTGAGACAGCCAATCCATTCAGAACCTCAATCTCGCTGTTCTGGTGTTTGCCTTCTAATCTCCTCATGCTGCCCTATCTCCCTGTTAGTGTGGTGCCCTCCTCTTGTTTTCCTGTGTGAAAATTGAAACAAACTATCTGTTCTGTATCTCTTTTTTTTTTCAGTCTTCTGTGATCTCCATCTCATCTTTGCCCAGATTGAGCAGTTCTGTAAGCACTACTATTATGGCACTTTGGACAGTCCCAATGTGATGTTCGTCAGCACTCCATGCAGAAATGAGCTGATCTTATTTGTGCAAGAAAAGATGGCATGCTAAGCTAAATGTTAATTTTAATACTTGAGGTCAGGCTTGAACATTTTTTTACAAAAAAACAATCCACCCAAAAATTGTGTCATCAAGGTACTGATTTGTCTGTGCTATATTCAGGCACTAGGATTATTTTTAAGTATTTACTATATTTAATTTTGTTAAATCCTAAAATGGCTGAAATGGTGGCTTCCAAATGAAGCCTAGTCCTTTCTGAATATTGCTTACAGAACTGCTCAATCTGGGTAAAGATGGGATGGAGATCACAGAAGACTGAAAAAAAGAGAGATACAGAATAGATAGTTTGTTTCATTTTTCACATACAAAAACAACAGGAGGGCACCACACTGACAGGGATGTAGGGCAGCATGAGGAGATTAGAAGGCAGACACCAGAACAGCTAAATTGAGGTTCTCAATGGATTGGCTGTCTCAAGGAAAGATAAAGACCATATGGGCTACCTCAAAGTTGTCAGCCCAACATAACACATCTGAGATACTTCAGGTGCAGTTAACATTGGGTAAGACAGCAATGCAGGTCGAAGTCTGCTACAGGTCCCCAACCATATCCCAAGGCTCACACTCCATGTTCCTAAGCACCCTGGAGAATATTAGGGTCCAACCTAACAAACTCATACTGGGCAACTTCAACTACCCCTCATTAACTGGGAAAACTACTCATGTACCAATACAATTGCCCAGCGTTTCCTGGAATTCATTAATTCCAATGCCCTGGACCAGCTCGTTCTTACCCCCACTAGAGGTAGCAACATCTTTGACCTGGTCATTACTAACATGGGCGACCGTTGCTCTATACCAGTTGTCAACTCCTCCCTGGTTAGATCCGACCACAAACTAATCACCTTGGAAATCCACATCCCTACCACCCCCCGCAAAGGTAACCACCATGAAAAACTTTTCAAAGCTAACTTGGGGCTCCTAAAAACAGAGGTGGCTAACTTCATGGCACCCATGCAAATGGAGAATAGTTGCATGATCGCCGAATCATACACCAAAGCACTGTATGAACACACACAAATGCATGGATCTCGCCATACCCAATAGAGCCAAGATGCTCTCCTCCAAAAAAGAAACACTGGAAAAACTTCCTTATCAGCCCCAACAAAATGTTGAGATCCCTCATCAAATCCTCTAAAGCTAGCTATGAAAACAGAATTGCAGCAGATAGCAAAGACAACCACAAGGCCTTCTATAGTTATGTAAAGAATATCCACAGCAATACCCAGATTTGCTCTGAGCTACTGCACAATGGTACCTCCTATACCGAGCCAACAGATATTGCCAATGTACTGGCCAACAGATTCAGTGTCAACTTTATCCCCCCCCCCCCCCCAAGGACCAGTCACAATATCAGTAGATTGCCAGGCACCCAGTATTACTGCTGCACAGGTTAAAACAGCACTGTCCCAAGTCCAAGAATACAGCTTCTATGGGACCTGACAATATCCCTGCCTGTGTTCTACATGAACTACACAGTGAACAGGCAGCTCACCTGTGTGCCCTGTTCAATCACAGCCTCACCTCAGGCTTTGTCCCTACCGAATGGTGCACTGCTATAGTTATCCCTCTCCACAAAGGGGGAGTGACTACAGACCCTGGGAACTGTCGCCCCATTAGCCTGACAAGTCTGATATGCAAAGCTATGGAATGCATCATCATGGACCTAATAAACAAGGATATAGGGAATCACCAAACTCTGGATCTCACACAGTTTGGTTTTGTGAAGGGTAGATCATGCCTGCTCAACTTGGTCAACTGCTTTGAGTCAGTCACCAGAGCTGTGGATGAAGGAAAGGCTTCATACAGCCTACCTTGATCTGGCCAAGGCCTTTGATACCATTCCCCACTCAGGAATCATAGTAAAACTCACTGTGCAAGGCATCAACCCCTGTATCACTAGGTGATACAAAAAGATTCACTGAGCTCACTACCAAAGGCAGTACGATGGAAACCAAGTAAATGTAGAAACAAACCTGCTGCTGCCACCCAAGCTGAAGTAAAATGGTTGAAATTGTTAAAATCATTTCCTTTATTAACAAAATAAAATGTAATCCTGTTGCTGCTGTCTGGATAAGCGCTTTCGGTTGTTTATCATTTATCAAATCCTAAAGAAAAAATCAGCTTCCTTTTCATTTAAAGAGAGTTTCTTGCAGCTCAGTCATTCAATCAGCCAATAAGGTTTTGGTATATGGACACACCTCTCATTCAGAGTGTATGTTCTATTTACTTAGTGTTAGCTAAAAGCTTGGAGGTTTTAAAATAACACAGGATTGATGCATGTGCATTATTTCTTTAGAGCCCTTCCTTTAAAGATGGGTTTGAGCAGTACAATTTCATTTAATCCAGTTTCTGGTCCGTTCTAAGGTTCATAATCCATTTTGTTTCCTCAGTTTCGGTATAGTTGGCCAGATCCCCTCCTTGTATTGTTTCTACTAGCCTGCTCATGACCATAAATTTAAAAGTGTGGTCTCCATTAACTTTAATATGACCATGTAGAGCATTCCTATTTAACTGATTCCTAATGTCTTGACAATGTCTCAGGATATGCTCCTTGAACATTCTATTTGTTTTCCCCACATAGAAGGCTGGGCAGCATTGGCACTGAGCAATATAAATCACATTTTTGCTCCTGCAATTCGCAAACCCTTTGAACCCGTATTCCTTCTTAGATGTTGGATGTATAAATAAATTATCCATTTTAATATGTTGACATTCTTTACAAAATCCACATTTATAGGTGCGTACTTTGTTTGTGATTGAATGTTCTGTGTCCAAGTTTTGACGATTCCCCAAAAGCCTTTTCAGATTTTTCCTATTCTTAAAGGAAAAACTGGGTGTCTCCCCTACAATGCTCCTAAGATTCTCATCTAAGTCAAAACAGACCAGTTCTTTTTTATGGTCTCTAGTATGAATGCATTGTCACTGCTATATGTAAGACAAAATCTCATCTTATTTTCCTTCTTACTCTTCTCATCTTTTTCCTTACTCAACCAATGGGAAAAATATGGTCTTCCTTTGCCAGTTCTTAAATCTGATGTTCTGTTCATGCTTTTTATGACTTCATCTTTATTATATCATCTTTCCATGAAGTTATCAATAAGCCTTTCCTTTTCTTTTTCAAAAGCTTCATCTTTAGTGCATAGTTTTGATATATGTTTCATATGTTTATCAGCTATATTTTTAAAAATATGCTTTGGGTACATACTGGTCCTATGGAGCATGTGATTACGCCATGTTGTCTTCCTGTGCATAGACCTATCTACCCCATGTACATGATCCAATGTCAGCTGGATGTCAAGGAAATTGATGGCGGTATCGGAAAAATTCAGTTCAAATCTTAAAAAAGATGTGGTGTTACCCAGGAAAGACTCAAACCTTCTGAGTGTGTGTTCAACGCCTTCCCATAAAATAAAGATGTCATCAACAAAACTTTTATATACAACTATGTTGTTATTCCAGCTATTGAGGGTATCCAAGCACCATACTTCCTCCCGTTATGCCAACACTATGTTGGCATAACTGTTGATGCACGGGGTTCCCATGGCCACTCCAGATTTCTGCCAATAATACTCATTCCCATGCACGAAAATATTGTTAGACAGTATTTCATCTAAAAGACTACATATCAAGTTTATATTATCATTGGTCTTAAATTTAAGCCCAAATTGTCTAATGGCTTCTATTCCATATTTGTTTAGTATTGATGTAAATAGGCTATTCACATCCAGAGTTGCCATTATGATACCTTCATAGGTTTTCCTCATTGTTGTGCTTTCATAAAGACATTTTACAAAACCTTCAGAATCTTTCACAACTGTGTTTGCATGTGGTAGTAATCTCTTCAATTCTAATTCCACATGTAAGCAGACACCCAAACAACTGCTACCTCAAGACACCCCACAAGCAACACATAAACCACAAAAGCAGTGTGCAAAGCAGTCACAGCCCTTAAGGCCAAATACAACACCAAACATACTTGTCATAGGTGACTCCATAGTCAGACACACTGACGTCCCACTCACCAGGCTGAACAAGGAGAGGGTCACAGTAAGCTGCCTATCGGGCGCTAGAATCCGCCACATAACACAAGCACTCGGGTCACTCCACGGCAAGTACAAATATGACACAGTCATTGTCCATGCTGGTGTGAACGACCTGAGACGTACCTCCCTGGACTACATGAAAAGAGACACAGAGGAGCTCTCTGATTATGTAGCCCAGGCAGGTATGACCCTAACCCTGAGCAGTATCCTTCCTTCACCAAGAATGATGCCACAATATAGAGACAAGATGATCAGCTTTAACAATTGGCTTAATCTCTGGTGTCATTCAAAGGATCCAGTGTCTGTCTGCCTGGGATGACATGCTTGACAAGCCACGCTGCTTCGGAAGGGACGGCTTGCACCTGTCACCCCTGGGATTCCGGATATTGGCTAAGGCTCTGCCACCCCCATAGTGCCTTTTAGGCAAGGCTCAAATTCTAAACCTACCACCCTAGAAAACAAAATGGAAGAAACTGAGGGTAATGCTGCTCAATGCCAGAAGTCTAAATCTCAAAATGCACGCACTCGAGGCCCTTCTCAGTATGGAGAACATCGATGTCTGTGCTGTAACTGAAACCTGGTTCAAGGCTCCTGAGAGCACCCGCACTATTAGGTTTTACCTCATATCATGCTCCGCCCCAAAACCCGGACCACACCACAAAAGGAGGGGTGTATCCATATTCATAAAGGATACCACACCTCCAGGTTGGTGGCAACGCACGGCTTCGGAAACCATCCAGGTGCAACTAACCATAGGCAAAACTGCTCTACAAATTGTAGCATGCTACAGGCCACCCTCTCAAACTCAGGAACCCCACACAGCCTTCCTGAAGACACTGGAGGGTATAAATGTATCTCCAAACACCATCATATTGGGTGACTTCAACTACCCGAATATAGACTGGGAACATTACTCAAGCTCCTAACTTTCTAGCCCAACGGTTCCTGGAGTTCATAAATTGAAGTCTAAGGTTGATGCTCTGGCGGAAGGTATTGATTGTAAAGAGTTACAAGATTTAGTACATGTTTCTGAACAGGTGGGTAAGCATTCTTTGCAATGTGGTTTTGATGCTGTAGAGGCCTCATTCCACTAGGGCTACTGCCACTTCGACAGCTTTTTTCGGGGGGGTGGCAACCAAGGATATTTTGGAGGCAGCTACTTGGAGTTCAGTGCATACTTTCTCTAGGCATTATCACCTACCACTTTACTCTAAATCCAGGGCTGGTTTTGCCACTGCTGTTTTGCAGGGCATTTTGGCAGCTCCTGCTTCCTTATAGTTTGGCCATCCTCCCTTACCTCTGCTTTGGGATTCTACCCAAGTGTAAGGACTGCAGTAATGTGAGATGAAGAACATAGTACAGTTTTGTACCTACCATAAATGTAGATGTTCGAAGATCCACATTGCTGCAGTCCAATACCCTCCCTCCTTCCCCTCTGTAGTTAGAGGTGGTTGTGTGGGTTGGGTTGTAAATATTGTGTATATTGTACATATAATTAGTGCAAGGGTGGTTGGTTGGTTGTTTGCTGTCTTTTGGTTTTGACCTTTATTTTTAGGGTCTTCTGACATCTGGGGCAAGAAAAGACTGAGGATATGACGTCGGTCATGCGCATTTGTACCCTGACGTCCTGATGTCAGTCAAATGCGCCTTGACCGACGTCAGCCTTATACTTTGATATTCGGGCCGACCGAGGACAGCGGACTACCCAAGTGTAAGGACTGCAGCAATGTGGATCTTCGAACATCTACATTTATGGTAGGTACAAAACTGTACTTTTTCCCCACATAGAAGGCTGGGCAGCATTGGCACTGAGCAATATAAATCACATTTTTGCTCCTGCAATTCACAAACCCTTTGAACCCGTATTCCTTCTTAGATGTTGGATGTATAAATAAATTATCCATTTTAATATGTTGACATTCTTTACAAAATCCACATTTATAGGTGCGTACTTTGTTTGTGATTGAATGTTCTGTGTCCAAGTTTCGACGATTCCCATGGCATAAGAGCCTTTTCAGATTTTTCCTATTCTTAAAGGAAAAACTGGGTGTCTCCCCTACAATGCTCCTAAGATTCTCATCCAAGTCAAAACAGACCAGTTCTTTTTTATGGTCTCTAGTATGAATGCATTGTCACTGCTATATGTAAGACAAAATCTCATCTTATTTTCCTTCTTACTCTTCTCATCTTTTTCCTTACTCAACCAATGGGAAAAATATGGTCTTCCTTTGCCAGTTCTTAAATCTGATGTTCTGTTCATGCTTTTTATGACTTCATCTTTATTATATCATCTTTCCATGAAGTTATCAATAAGCCTTTCCTTTTCTTTTTCAAAAGCTTCATCTTTAGTGCATAGTTTTGATATATGTTTCATATGTTTATCAGCTATATTTTTAAAAATATGCTTTGGGTACATACTGGTCCTATGGAGCATGTGATTACGCCATGTTGTCTTCCTGTGCATAGACCTATCTACCCCATGTACATGATCCAATGTCAGCTGGATATCAAGGAAATTGATGGCGGTATCGGAAAAATTCAGTTCAAATCTTAAAAAAGATGTGGTGTTACCCAGGAAAGACTCAAACCTTCTGAGAGTGTGTTCAACGCCTTCCCATAAAATAAAGATGTCATCAACAAAACTTTTATATACAACTATGTTGTTATTCCAGCTATTGAGGGTATCCAAGCACCATACTTCCTCCCGTTGTGCCCAACACTATGTTGGCATAACTGTTGATGCATGGGGTTCCCATGGCCACTCCAGATTTCTGCCAATAATACTCATTCCCATACATGAAAATATTGCTAGACAGTATTTCATCTAAAAGACTACATATCAAGTTTATATTATCATTGGTCTTAAATTTAAGCCCAAATTGTCTAATGGCTTCTATTCCATATTTGTTTAGTATTGATGTAAATAGGCTATTCACATCCAGAGTTGCCATTATGATACCTTCATAGGTTTTCCTCATTGTTGTGCTTTCATAAAGACATTTTACAAAACCTTCAGAATCTTTCACAACTGTGTTTGCATGTGGTAGTAATCTCTTCAATTCTTATTCCACATATATAGAAATGGGTTCAGTCACCCATCCTTCTCCATTGACAATTGGCCTTAAAGGTGGATCCATCAAATTCTTGTGGACCTTGGATAATCCATTGATGTTAGCTATCTTTGGATTCTGTGTGTAAAAATAATCATACAATTCTTTTGTAATAGTTCTATTCATTAGCTTTTCATATATGCCATCATTCACATTCAGTATTATTTTGTTGACATCCTTCTTTGATATTCTTTGATAGATTGCTATATCACTTAGCATTTCCTTCATCTTGTTGTCATATCTTACTGAATCCATCACAATTACAGCTCCTCCTTTGTCTGCTGCTTTCACCATGTATCTCCTTCTTTGAAGTTCATTCAATGCTATTCTTTCTTGATAACATAGATTATAGAAATGTTGTCCTTTTTCTTTCAATCTATATTGTTCTACCTCTTTTTCACAAAGCTGCATGAAAACATGTTTAGTGGGATGGCTTAATGGAACAAAGGTGCTGGGTCTTCTGAGTATGATTTTATTTTCATGTTCTTGTGTCTCAGTATTGCCAAAACTATTCCTTAGTGTTAGATTCCTTCCAAAACACCTTATATCTGTCATGAATTCACTCAAGGGTGATCGTAAGGAGGGTATAAAACGTAACCCTCTCTTTAAAATATTCATTTCATTCCTACTCAGCTCATGACCAGATATATTTAATACCAGCGAATCTACAGTTTCCATCTTTTTCCTCTCTCTGCTTATTGAGCATGACTGTCATGCATTCTTCTCTTGTAATAAAAAAGGGAATGGATGTTGTAAAAGTAAATGCATTGCTCCTTCCTTAGGCGTAGTACCATTACTTTGTTCTGATGGATTAGATACTGTGGATTCATTAACATTATTAGTAGATGCCTCATCTCTTAGGTGCATGTGTGTTTCAAGATCTGGAACCTCTGTAATCCCTTCATCTAACTCCTGAACACATTCATTCCTTCTGACTACCTCTTTCTTATTACTATTCATAATTCTGTTGTCATACACTTAAGCCTCCACTATTACTCCAGTTTGTTTGCCATATTTCATTAATCGGTTCAGAAGGTTGTTCCCTTGCTGTAGAGGTCTGTTTGCTGCTGAGAATAAGCCTTTATGTTCCCCTGGCCATTCAAACAATTGACCTTTCCGGAGGTCATTAAAGTCTCTTGCTAATTTCGCAGTTTTTACATTTTTCAATTTGGTATCATAAACCTCTAGCTTGTCTTGTAGCTCTCCCAGTCTCACCAAGTCATTATCTGAGAGTTCCATTAATTCAAGTTCTTTTTGTTTGGTATCTAATAGCCGAGCTGTTTCATCCTCTTGTGGCTTAAAGAACTCAATTATCAGTTTCATATAGTTGAAGAAGGTTTCAATATTTATTTTTTGCCATTTGGCTAATAAGTCTGGATAGGTGTTGCCATATGTTGGCATACACCTTACTCACAAACCCCTCGGTATGACCTGATGGTGAAGGCAGGCCTCCATGTGAAAACGCTGCCACTGCAGATGCTTCAGTCTATATGCAGCGTTCTCAACATCTTTAAAAATATTTTCAAACTTCTGTGAGTCAATTGTATTTTTCAACATATTAATATTCCCATTCTCTAAATTCAAGTTAAGCAATGGATTGCTTATGTTAGTCAAGCAGTTATTCACAATCCTCTTTGTTGGTATCTCCATGGTTGTAGCACTCATCTTATTTTAAAAAATAATAACTCAGCTTGTTTCAAAGTGTAAAAGTTTGGTGTGGTGTGCTCAGTGACAAGAAAAACAACAGAAACAAAGATTCACTGAGCTCACCACCAAAGGCAGTACGCATGGAAACCAAGTAAATGTAGAAAGCAAACCTGCTGCTGCCACCCAAGCTGAAGTAAAATGGTTGAAATTGTTAAAATCAGTTCCTTTATTAACAAAATAAAAAGTAATCCTGCTGCTGCTGTCTGGATAAGCGAACATGCACTCTGAATGAGAGGTGTGTCCGTACACCAAAACCTTACTGGTTGATTGAATGATTGAGCTGCAGGAAACTTTCTTTAAATGAAAGGAAGCTGCTTTTTTCTTGATAAAGGTTCAACAACCAAAAGCACTTATACAGACAGCAGCAGCAGGATTACGTTTTATTTTGTTAATAAAGGAACTGATTTTAACAATTTCAACCATTTTACTTCAGCTTGGGTGGCAGCAGCAGGTTTGCTTTCTATATCACTAGGTGGGTTGCAAACTGGCTCATAGGTAGAACCCACAGTGTGAAAGTAGCTGACTCCAAGTCAGACTGCCGCCCAGTCATGAGTTGAGTCCCACTCAGTCCTGGGTCCTCTCCTGTTTGGTATCTACTTCTCTGAAGTCCAGGCCAACACAAAGGGGCACTTGCTGACAAAGTGTGCAGACGATTGCAAATTGGAGCTATTATTAACTCCCCAAGTGATGTTGACATCCTACAGAAAGGCCTCACTGAGACCAAAGACTGATGTCAAAACCATGGCCTTAAGCTCAATGCCAAAAAATGTGTCAGCATCCCCTTTGGGAAAAATCCACAGTGATGGTAGTCCACTGAACACAGAAGGAATTATAAGAGATCTGGGAACAAAGGACAGCAACCTCTCTTTTGACCACCACATTGCCACTGTGGTCAGAAAAGTCCTTCTGTGTGGCACATCTCATTACTAAGAGTTTTGCATCCAGGAAGAGAGAGGTAATTGTCTCCCTCTACTCTTCCCTCATTAGGCCAATCATGGAGTACAGTGCCCCATTTGGCATGTACCTCACTAAACACCTGCAACAATTGGAGAAGCCGCAAAGGTAACTCACAAAGAGGATCTATATGGACAGACTCAAAAAACTCCAACTATTCTCTGTCTCATATCGCCTACTTAGAGGCAATCTCTGCTTGACTTACAAAGCCATGTTTGACCCAACTCTGTTAGAAATGCTACATCTAAAGAAATCCCAATCCCTGCACACCACACACTCCAGAGACCTCAACTTCATTACCACAATCAACAGAACATGCTGGAGGGACATGTTCATAACCCAGAGACTGCCCATGCTATGGAATAGACTTCCCATACATGTCAAGCAGAGCACCTCACTGGCCCTCTTCAAGAAAAATCTTGATGAGTGGATGGGAAATAGAACATTCACCCCAGGAATCACTCCAGTGGCTTTACTCGACAGAGGCACTAGGAACTAAGGTCAGGTGGCACGATGCCAGGGTAAGCCTATGGGCTAGGCTTGTAAAGGCTCCAGGGCCATTAGCCTAGTACACACCTATGAATCTATTTATTCATACTGTTTCCACAATACAGTTTGTATCTCCATCAAGTTCTACAGCCTAGATGTATTAAATTAGGAGGCTTGTTTCTGTATTTAAGTACAACGACAGTACTGAGAGTCACTTGCTTCTTAATCCATCTGTGGAAACAGTATCAGTGTTTCTTTTTCATTGCATTACTTGTCTTTATGCTATTTTTATGATATCATAAAACCTTTATATCACCTATTGAAAGTAAAGTAGTGTTTTGTGAAGTATTTAGTACTGTGGAACACCTGTTGTTCCAAAACAGTATAAGATAAGAACCAGATTAACTATGGGCACATACACGCAGGAGACTTTAAACTTCTGAGAAATGTTTAATAAAACAACTCATTTAATCTCTTTTTTTTCAAACACATGACTTCATCAGAAATGAGTTAACTTCTATAAGCCATACAATAAATTTATTTAAGACCGTCGTGATTGGAATCTTGTGTTTAAATTTGCCAATTATTTCCAAAATTTCTAATTTATTATTAATGTCTCTATCACCAATTGCCACAATGTCTATCACATAAAATATACATTTTTAAAAATTGTTACAAACCAAAAATGTTTGTACAATGCATTATTCTCACTGTCGTTCTGAACTGGCAAATAAAATTTGATTCTGGTTGCCACACTTGCTTCAATAAGTATTTTTTGACTCAATAGGCATCTTAATATCAAATGTATATTGAAGGCCAAGCAAACATTTGGTTCAAAATGTACTTCTTAAAGTAGTTTATATTGTTCTTAATCTTTAGTATATGTCAAGTTTTCATTTACATGTTTGTATTCAGCTAATCGTATTTGGTAGTCAAATGACAGTCTTAAAGATATTTATTGCTCGTCTTGTACAGCCTTCTGTCTCATGCAGGCTGAGATAAATTTATTTTTGAAGTAATACGAGATAAAAACGATCTTGGAAGCTTCTTAAGCTCAGCACCCCAGAATTCTTTAGTCTTCTCAACTTTTAACCATCTCCATCTACTAAAATTCGGTAGTCTTAAAACCCTTCCTCATCAGGGAGTTCTTTTCTGGACCAATTTCTTAGAAATCCTCTAGTACTGACATAAGCTTAAATGTACTCTCCTCTCAGGTTAAAGTACAGCTGCAAGATACAAATCAGATAATTTACTCTGATGTCCCAGGTTAGCAATGGCTTTTGCAAACAGCAGCATGTCATTGCTTTTTTCCAAACAATCGGGCAGCCCATTGAGTGTTATCTTTTGAAGGGTCTTTTGCCATAATCATGGACTATCTATTACAGGGGAACATGACATGACATATCATAATGTATAATGACATGAAAATACCAGGAGGAGGAAATGTGGTTTGCAGTTTTCATGGGGCAGGTGTCTCTCCCCCTTTCCTTAACGTCTCTCTAGTTTTCCTGATTTTTTTTTTTTTACCATTGTATTTAAATGTTCCATATGAATTGTCTCTACTGCCTATTCTAGAAGCTCAGTGTGCCTTAGTGTCAAGTTTTAACTGTGTTCCCTTAATCTGGCAGTTATATCTCCTCCTATCCCTGTCCTTCTTATGCCTCTTTCAACCACTCATCTTGCTTACTTGCCTTATGTATCCATATAATGTTCCATCAACCCACTAGCAAGGAAAAAAAGAGGTCTTTTTCATACACTGTTTCCTCCTCCAGCACACTTCATAGTTATCTTTTCTTCTCTACCCTTGTTTAACAGTGAAGCTTCTTTCTTGTTAGTTGTAAATACTCAATGTTCTGTCTTGCACTGTCTGTATACATTTTGTAAGTCTAATGTTTGAAATCCATGTCTCATTGCTTGTACATCTACAACTCCATATTTCACTTATGTCCTTTCTGAATATTGCATACAAATATATTTTTGTTCTGTTTGTTGTATATTTTTTCCTACATAAGGCAGCATCTGTATTTATTTTATCTTTTAACTTTTGCTTTTTTCATTTCTCCACCTTACAGCTAAAACAATCAGTTTACTATTTTATTCTTGAAGTGAAAGAATAAGTAAACATATATATATATATATATATATGTGTGTGTGTGTGTGTGTGTGTGTGTGTGTATATATATATATATATATATATATATATATATATATATATATATATATATATATATATATATATATATATATATATATATATATATATATATATATGTGTGTGTGTGTATTTACAAACACACAAGGATATAAGTTAGAGATTTAACTTTTAAAAGTAATGCAGCTATATGTTATAGCATTCAGCTACATATTGTGATACTGTCTTACGGGGAGTATAACCATAATGCACCTTGTTAATCACCTGGTTACTTAAACAGGGTTTTCATTGGTGTGTGTGTGTGTGTTTTGACATGTGCATGTGTTGTGCAGTAGTAGGAATGACCAACAAGTTATGATTTGATATAAATTAAAATATATGAACTTTAAATTTTGTACTATATTTGTAGAAGAGGATGCCCTGTTAAGGATGTATATACTAAATGTGATGATGTACACTTGAAGTGCACTAAAATAAGACAAAATATTGTTGAATGCTTGTGATAAGCTGAAACAATGCTTAACAAAAAAATTATTTTGATTTATACTGAATGTGGATTATAAAAAGAAGTTACGTCTTACCATAATGTTCCATCTGTGTTGTTGATCTTCGTTCATTCATTACTGATGGGTTACCGGTTCCGTCCTCGGAAATGAGCCGGCCAAATATCAAGCTTGCATCAGCCAAAAACTGTCAAGTCAAGGTCCTACCCAGAATGCTCTGCTTCCTGTTACCTCAGATCGAGTTTGCAAGTTGATAGGTAAAAGTAGAGGCTACCTCTGGTCATAACAGACCTACAATAAAGGTGTGTATGAGATCAACCAGGAACCTCCGGATGGGGGATGGGAAGTAATGAATGAACAAAGAACAACAACACAGCTGTTAATCTTCATTCATTCCTTACTGATGGGACAGAATCTCCAGCTACCTGTAGCCCTGGGTGGCCCTCATAGAAGGACATTCCTGAGCACCATGGAGCCAAAAGAAGCTCCATCTCTGGAGGCCAGGTCCAATTTGTAATGAAGAATAAAAGTATGAGGTTTGGCTCAAGTCACAGCTGAGCAAATATCATTGAGGGAAGCCTTAGCATGGAAAGCTGCTGAAGTTGCCATAGACCTTGTAGAATGTGCTTTCACTCTGTGAGGCAAGGTGACATTATTCTTGTAGATAAAGGTAATACAATTTCTCTTTGACTTGTAGAATGTGCTTTGTGAGGCAAGGTGACATTGTTTTTGTTGTAGATAAAGGTAATACAATTTCTTAACCATGAAGCCAATGTAACTTTTGAGATGGGATGACCTCATCTAGGTCCAGAAAAAGCCAGAAACAGTTGGGTCTGATTTACGGGTAGATTTTGTTCTGTCCAGATAAAACCGTATTTGCCTATGAACATCCAAGGAGTGTAGGCAATACTGTCCCTTGTTAGAGTGGTTAGGAAAGAACACTGGAAGGTCAACAGATTGCATGATAGACTGCTCTGACACCACCTTTGGTAAAAAGGAAGAATTAGTTCTCAGTGATATGTTATCCTTATGGAAGATAAGATAGGGAGGTTTGATGCATAAGGCTTGAAGTTCTGACAAGCGTCTCACCGATGTGATTGCAATGAGAAACAAAGTTTTTCCAAGAGAGGTATTTTGAAGATGCAGGTTCAAAGGGGGGAGCTGTTAGAGCTTGCAGAACCAATGCCAAATCCCAAGGTTGTGCCGGTTCTCTAAAGGGAGGTTTTAAGTAGATAACCCACCTTCAAGAAAGTTTTACAGTCTATGAGACGTAAGCGAAGAATCCTGAAAAAACAATGTGGAAATTTGAAATGGCAGCTAAATGCACATGAATAGTAGAGGCAGACACCCCAGAGTGGAAAAGATGTGATAAGTAATCCAAAACCATCGAAACTGGTGCTGACAAGGGGTCTAATTGTTAATTTGCTGCCCATAGAGAGAACCTTTTCCATTTATTAAGAAAGATTAGTCTTGGTGGATGATTTATGAGATGCAATAAGAATATGGTGCACAGGGGTCAAGAGGTTTTCCTGCCTATCAATCACTGGAAGTGGAGAAACCAAGCTGTCAGTTTCAGGGTTGTTAGATTGGAGTGAGTCAGACCCTGCGGATGGGAGATCAACGTTGGGGATGGTTTGCGGATCCATGGTTGATCTAGCAGGTGAGGCCAGAGGAAGGGAAACCAGACTTGTTGAGGCCAATATGGAGCAATGAGGATCATTTTGCTCTTCAACTGTCATGCTTTCTTCAGAAATTGGGAGATGAGGGGAAGTGGAGGATGAGCATAAAGTAGACCCGAGGGCCAAGCGTGGACTAGAGCGTCTCTCAGCGACTGTCCCTGAGGGGGGATCAGGACAAAGTAGTTGCTGCACTTGTAGTTGGTTGGGGAGGCAAATAGGCCACAGCAAGGCTGGCCCCAGCGGTTGAAGATTCTCGCCACTATTGAGGGACCACTCATGAGGTTGCAGAATGCACCTGCTCAGTTTGTCCGCTATCACGTTGGAGCTCCTGGGAATGTGCTTTGCAGTTAGAAAGTGGTTGGAAGCTATCGTCCATTGCCATATTCCCAAGGCCTCTCGGCATAATGGGTAAGATCTGGTGCCCCCTTGTTTGTTGATGTACCAGACCACTGACATGTTGTCTGATTGAATTGTAATAGTCTCTGACAGAAGGATGGAATGAAATGCTTGCAGTGCTAGCAGCACCACTCTCAATTCCAGGACATTGATGTGCAAAACGACCTCTGTCACCGACCAGGTGCCTTCGACAGAGTTTCCCTGACATAGCCCCCCCCACCCCATCAGGGAGGCATCCGTGGTCACAGTGGCTGTCGGTTGATGGGGGCTGAAGGGGGCGAGACCATTGTTGGGGATTTTGAGAAGTCCACCAGAGTAAATCTTGCTTGCATCTCTGAGTTACACTTATCTGGAAAGACAAATTATGTTGTAGAGGGTACCACTGAGTGAGAAGTAGCCACTGAAGGAGCCCCATGTGGAATCTGGCTAGAGGAACAATGGTGATAGAGGCTGCCATTGACCCCAAGAGTTGGAGTATAGACTGAGCAGGAGATTTGTGGTGATAGAGCAGCGGTTAAACCTGTTGCCTTATTCTTTGAAGCCTGTGGTCCGGAAGGGATGCTGTGCAATTTCTCGTGTCCAACAGTACCCCTATAAATTCCAAAGACTGAGCTGGGGTTGTGTTGTATTTCTCCCAGTTTATAGTGATTCCCAGGCTTTGTGCTGTGAGGAGAGTGTAGTGCAGGGCTTCTTCCAGTAGACGCTTGGTGGGGCAGGTGAGGAGCCAGTCATCTAGATATGGAAATGCCTGGAATCCTTGAAGTCGCAAGTGAGTGATAACCACTGCCATGCATTTGAACACTCTGGGGGCTGTAGAGAGACCGAAGGGCAGAGCTAGAAATTGATAGTGACTGGCTCCTATGCAGAAGCGGAGGTATCTTCTTGAGCGTTTGTCCAATTTTATGTGGTAATACGCATCTTGAAGATCTACAGAGCACATCCAATCATCTTTTTCCAGAAGAGGAAGGATAGACTGAACCGTGACCATTTGGATTTCTCTGTTTTTACAAATTTGTAAAGTGTGCTGAGATCCAGAATTGGTCTCCAGTCACTAAAAAGAATCTCGACTAAAAAACGGATCCTATCTGGTCTGGGGGGACCGTCTGGATGACTCTTTTTCTAGCAGCTTTTGCTGCTTCCCTTTGACTGGGTGGAACGTCAGGTAATACTCTGGATGAGATTGAACAAAGATGGAAGGGGATGCAATAGCCTCTGGATATTATCCGTTGTACCCAAGAGTCAGTGGGTTATATTTTGCCAGGCAGCATGGTACAAGGAAAAACAACCCCTGACCACTTCCAGAGGTGAGTAGTTGGGCAGTGCTTCAGGAGCGCTGATAGGGTTGGCCAGAGAAGGGATCTCTGGAACCCCAGTTTCACAGACCTCCTCTGCCCTGGAAGGGGCATCTTCCATTGGAGTTTCCCCCTCTGCCTCTACGGGAAAACTCTGCATGTGCATCATGGAAAGAGCCCTGTAATTTCCTGTGGCAAATCTTCCCACTCCTCTGATTTCTAAAGTAGAATCATTGAGGAGTGGAGTGTCTGACACCAATGGCAGACAGGGTCTTGCCATCTTGTTCTCACCTTGCCTACGTATCTTTCACTTTCGGGCCAAACAAAGAAGTGGCCTCAATGGGGGCGTTCATGAAGCAAGCCTTAAAGGAGTCCGCAAAGTCGCAAAGGTGTATCCAGGCATGTAGTCTGGTGACTATACCCGCACCTGCCACTCTAGCCGCTCCTTCCACTGTGTGAGCAATAAGACACATGGAAGAGTTGGAAATGGACTCTAGGGTTACTATCTGAGAAGCCACATTGTCACGGACCATGTCAGAAACAGCTCCTGCCAAGATTTCAGAGAGCTGGTTGATAAGATCCCTCTGAAGCCTGGCAAATTGTGCCAAATAGTTCCAAGACCTTATGGCAAAGGAGGCAAACACATGCTTCCCTAGTCTATCACCCGGGATTCCTTGTTGGGCGGATGGACAGTTTAGCTCTCTTCTGCCAAATTCTTCTTAGTTGAAGCCGCCGCCGCCACCACCATAGCATCTACTGGAAGACCTCGTGACCAATGTGGGTGCTCAGCTGTGGGTGATAATATTTTATCCAGTCTCCTTGGTATCGTTTCCAAGGTGTCAGGAGCCTTCTGTGCACGATGGATGAGCTCATCGGCCGGCGGGGTGACCCAGGAGGCAAGGGGCCGGGCACGAAAAACCTGCAGGAATACAGATTCCTCAGAGGAAGGACTAGAGGACTTCCAGTCACCCCTCTGTTTAAAGATCTCAAGGATGTCACCAAAGGACATCTCATCAGAGGGTGACCATGTGGACCCTTCTCCATCATCAAAATCTGTATCTTCAGTCAGTGACTCCTCAGTGGAGTCCATGTGCTTCCTCTTGCACAACGCTTTGTGGGGTACTTCCTCAGTGAGAGGTTCTGGGGAAGACTGCAAAGAAGGGGTCTCCTGAGGAGGAGAAACCTAAGGCCCTTGTGCCCGGTATCCAGTGGTTGTGGCTTGTGACAGTTGAGGCAGAGAGGGGAGAGAGGACTCCGACGTGGGGTTTGCCAGCAGAAGTACCTTCTCCATGGTCTGGAAAGACTGGCCCACCCAAGGAGGGATGGCAGCCCGGAACAGAGCATGACAACCTCGGAACCGGGGTTACACCCCGTCCCGATGAGCTGACCCCCCACAGACCATGAGTCTCAAAAGGACTGTGAACCGTGAGAGAGAGAGGATTCCTGGAGGGTGCCACAGAAAAAATTGGAGTGGATCCATGAATGCCTCCTCCACGGCACAGCCACTGGCCTGAGAAGAGCCCGATGCTCAGTGCACTGAGGGCCACAAGGACGACTTTGGTTCCAAAGTCAGATCCACTATTGGAGTTGGAGGAAGGGAAGCTGCTGTTGGAGTAATAGGCTTTGAAACTTGGGTAGAAGTCGAAGGAGCAGTATACATTGGAATTTGAGGATATATATGTTCACCTGAAGGAGGGAACATGGACTTCGGTGAGAGAAACCTCTGGCCACAAGCAACTGGTCAACAAGCTGTAACACATCTTGCTCAGAGGGGCTCTTGGTTGACCTCATAGAGAAGGCTGATGGTGATTCTGGCCTTTCTAGAAAAGGACTATATTGATTACCAGCGAATGGATCCAAGGAAGGAGAATACTTGGTCCTTGCTAATTCACGAGGTGCAGAGCCCGGAATCGAGGACATCTGCACCAAAGAAAATGGTGTGGAAGTAGTCTGCGCCAGCGTCAGTGCCTTAGAAATTGAAGGTGTCTGCACCATAAAGGCAAAAGTCTAACCCGATGGGTAAGGTGCCATCGAGGAAAGTGTCTGCACCGGTAATATGGATGGTGCCAAAAAGGACTGCACTGAAGAACATGTCGGTGCCGAAAAATTCTGCACCGTGGAGGACAGAAACGTCATACTTGGAGCCGAAGGAGATTGTGCCAACAGTGCCGAAGGGTACAGTGCTGGTAAGGGCTGCAGCAGAACTGTTGGAGCTGTAGTTGTCTACACCAGGAACTCCGGTGCCAGTGTCGATAAGGAAGACATGGCTGGAACCAGAATAATTTGGGGTGGTGCTGAGTCTGGAGACGACAGGGTCACAGGTGGCAGCCGTAGTAATCAATTTCACCTTCTTATGAGTCAACTCCCTACTATCTCCAGATGGAGAAGAAGGGAGCGACTTTGATGAGGAATAGGAAGAACACCTCTTACGGGGTTTAACAGGAGGAGGTGAGCCCTCCGACCTAGAAAGAGCCTCAGAGAAAGGAGATTTGAGAAGACCTTTCAATATTAATTTATTCTTCCTTTCGTTAAGAGTCCTGGTCAAAAATTTCTATAAATCCTACATGGGGGATCCACAGTAAGGTGGGGGACATTCAGACAGTAGACACAAGTCATAGCCATCGGAAAGTGGTAACTTATGGCCACAATCCTTACACTGCTTAAAACCAACACTACTTTTCTTATCCGACATAATGATGTGGAGAAGAACAGCACCAAAAAGAAGAGGAAAGGCTACCCAAAAGGGTAAGAAGAAAAAAGGAAGGATTACCAACGATGGTAATGAAGCATTACCTCAGAGGTAAGAAAAGGGTAATAAAAGGAAAAGACTAAAGGGAGAGAGTCTAAAGTATACAATTGGGTAGAAAAATATAGTAGAAACTCTTTAAAGTAAGAACAATGTATAAAACTTTCAAAAAATTAGACACTTAGATGAGAGAGTGGCTTGACATGACTGTACAGCAATGTGGCAAACGAGATCTGGGGTAACAGGGAGCACAGCATTCTGGGTAGGACCTTGGCTTGAGATTTTTGGCTGATGCGAGCTTGATATTTGGCCGGCTCGGTTCCAAGGATGGACCCGATAACCCATCAGTAAGGAATGAACAAAGATTAACAACATCAGACTGCACTGTTTACAAGATCAGTAAAGAACATGCCACCAGCTGTGTAGAGCATGAGGTGTGAAATTTCACAGCATTTGTTGACTGGCTAAGATTAGCTAAATCCACAAACAGTAAAATGAACCGAAGAAATGTTAAAGTGTAAACATCATTACATGCAGGTGCATAAGCAACGTACTGCTTGTGATCTGCACTTACTGGTTTAGCACATTCTTCTAAATCATAGTACTAGATGCAGTATTCAGCAGCAGAATTGGGTTTAACACTAAATTAGTGCTGCAGCTGTTCAACTAGAGGGATTCTTTCAGTGCCTTGCTAGAAACAGTCTCTGTATTTGGGAACCACAAAGCATCAACTCTTGTAGCTGGATGATTTGTTTTCCTACAAGGAGAATGATTTAGTCATATTAATTGTCTTTTTTCTCTTTCTCTCAATTTCTCTCTCTTTAAATTAAGGGTGTGCCTATCAAAGGAGAAAGAGGTTCTCCAGGAGATCCCGGTTCTCCTGGTTTTCCAGGTGATAGGGGACCTCCTGGCCCTCCAGGATTTGGTCCACCAGGCCCTTCTGGGGAAAAAGGTGTTCAGGGTGTTTCTGGTCGTCCAGGTGCACCAGGTGCTCCAGGTATGTCTTGTTTTATTTTGGATTGAGGTTTCATGCTCTTTAAAGCAAATGTAGAACTATTGTTTAAATTATAACTTTTAATCATGCAGAAACAAAGATTATGTCTAATGGTTTTGTAGAAAGTAAAGTAAATTGTGTCATGCAAGGCTATGGTTCTTTTGTGTTGACCACTGATGATGTGACCAGTTAAAATAAGATCATTTTGTATAACTACTACATTTATTTTATACAGTTAAAAATCTGTGAACTGTTACCAATTTTTCTAGGTTGCATATTGCATAACAAGAAGTTATGTACTTACCATAACGTTCGATGTATGTAGTCCATCTCGCCTCACATTCCTACCCATGGATTCGGAGCCAAACCTTGGTCCAACTCGGCCATACTCTAGCTCGAAGTCTTCAACTGGCTGGTGGCTAAGAGGTATCCCATGCTGCAATGTGCCTATTCCCCAGATCTTGTTTGCAGTGAGCTTACATCCACACAGAAACATGTTGAGAGGAAGAACCAACTCAACATATCAAGAAGGAGTGCTGAAACCAGAGACTCGACCTCTAGGTCCTCCAGGAGGGGGTGGGTGGGAGGGTTAGTAAGAATGTGAGGTGAGATGCCCTACATATATCAAACGTTATGGTGAGTACATAACTTCTTGAGAGTAAGAATGTGAGGTGAGATGCCCTACATATATCAAACGTTATGGTGAGTATATAACTTCTTGATGTTATGTAGTCCAGCCTCGCCTACATTCTTAGCCATGGGACAGCGTCCCTAGCACCTAGACCTTGGGCAGCTCACTGGAAAATACTCCTGAGCACTGTGGAACCAAATGAGGATCTGCCCCTTGATACCAGATCCAATTTGTAATGACTAATAAAGGTGTGAGAAGATGCCCAAGTAGCTGCAGCACAAATATCATCCATAGACATCCTAGCCTGAAAGGCAGTAGAAGTAGACACTGAACGTGTAGAGTGAGCCTTTACCTTAAAAAGTAATTCCTTGTCATTTGAAGAATAGATGAAGGAAATGCAGCTAGAAATCCATCTGGACAGAGTTACTTTGGAAACTGAAGTCCCTAGTCTGTTGTCTGAAAACAAGACAAAAAGTAAATCAGATTTTCTAAAATCTTTTGTTCTATGTAAATAGAAATGTAATTGTCTGTGGACATCCAGCTGATGAAACTTAAATTCTGCCTTGCTAGAGAATTCAGGTAAAAACACAGGCAACTCAATAGACTGGATGAGATTGACCACTGAAGCAACCTTAGGCATAAAGGAAGGATTAGGTCTTAGTGAAACCCTATCCTTGTAAAATATCAAGTAAGGGGGCCAGACTGATAAAGCTTGGAATTCAGAGACCCGCCTAGCCGAAGTGATGGCTATCAAAAAGAGTGTCTTCCAAGACAAAAATTTAAAGTCACAGGTTGCCATGGCCTCAAAAGGAGGTGAGGTAAGCTGCTGTAGCACAAAATTAAGGTCCCATGGCATAACGGGATCAAAGATTGGAGGTCGAAGTAGCATAGTCCCTTTGAGAAAAGCCCTACAAAGTCTGTGCGCCACTAGATTGGGTTCATTAGCAACATAAAAAGTAGAAATGGCTGCCAACTGTACTTTTATAGTTGCCGCAGCAGATCCCTGATTAAACAGTTGAGATAGAAACTAAAACTGATGAGATGGGAGCTATATAGGGATCAATCTGTCTTTCATGAGCCCAAATGGAGAATCTCTTCCACTTACTGGAATAAATCTTCCTAGTAGAAGGCTTGTGGGAGGAAGACAGAATATGAACCACCTCCGGTGAAAAATCACGAAGCCTGACTAGGGACGGAATTGGAGCAGCCATGCTGTCAACCTGAGGGTTTGGATGGAGGGGTGGAACTGCCCTGACATATGAGTCAACAGATCCGGCTCTGGGACCAGAATCCACGGCTTGTCCATTAGATAAGGTTGAAGAAAAGGAAACCAGATCTGACAAGGTCAGTGTGGAGCAATCAGTATCATTTTGCTTCCCAAAGACTGTGCTTTTTGATTAACCTTCATTATCAGGGGAATTGGAGGGAAGGCATAGAGAAGACCAGGGAGCCAGTTGTGAACTAGAGTGTCACTGGGTGTTTCCCCTTCCGGGGGAATAAGGGTGAAGTAGCTGCTGCATTTGGCATTGAGGGGGCCGGCAAATAGATCACAGCAAGACTGACCCCATCTGTGGAAAATCCATTCCGCCACCTGTTCGTTCAGGGACCACTTGTGAGGCATCAGAATAGCTCTGCTCATCCTGTCGGCAATCACATTGGACTTCCCCGGAATGTGCATTGCCACTAGAAAGCGCTGGGAAGATACTACCCACTGCCACACTCAAAGAGCCTCTCTGCAAAGGGGATGTGACCTGGTTCCTCCCTGTTTGTTCAGATACCAGACCACAGACATGTTGTCCGAGTGGATTGCAATTGTCCCAGGAGGAAGAAAGCTGTGAAGTGCTTGCAATGCTAATAGCACCGCTCTCATCTCTAAGACATTGATATGCAAATGAATCTCGTGTTCCTGCCACATGCCTTGGACAGTCCTGCTGAGATAATGCCCCCCCCACCCCACCCGATCTGGGAGGCATCCGTGGTCGCAGTGGCAGTCGGAGGAGGAAGAACAAAAGGCATACCCGTGTTGAGATTGCTGGTCTGAAGCCACCAGCACAGATCCCGCTTGCACCTGTCGGTTATTACAATAAGGTGGGAGAGAGGAGGGTGCTGAAGAGACCATTGGGCAAAAAGTAGCTACTGAAGAATCCTCATGTGAAGTCTTGCAAGAGGGACTAGCATAATCGTGGCAGCCATGGTACCTAACAGCTGGATGACCACTTTTGCCTTGACCTTCTTCATTGGTAGTAGAGCGTAGACTTGTTGTTGTAAAACCTGAATTCTCTCTTCTGGCAGGAAAACCCTCATGGGTGCTGATAAAGGTGACACACTGCAAGGACAACAATGCAGACTTTTCCCAATTCAAGGTGATTCCCAGACTTTGGCACAGCGCAATAGTGGCATCCCTGCTCTGTAGTAGTAGATGCCTGGTGGTGGCAGACAGGAGCCAGTCATCCAGGTACGGAAACACTTGGAATCCCAGACATCTCAAGTGAGCCATTACCACTGCCATGCATTTGGTGAACACCCTGGGGGCTGTGGTGAGACTAAAGGGCAGGGCGCAAAACTGAAAATGACTGGCTTCCAGCTGGAAGTGTAGGTGACTTCTGGATGCCCTGTCCATTTTTATATGGTAGTAAGCATCCTTGAGGTCAATGGAGCACATCCACACATCTTTCCATAATAACGGGAGAATTGACTGTAACGTGACCATGCGGAACTTGGACTTCTCTACAAGAAGGTTCAAACGGCTGAGATCCAAAATGGGTCTCGGGTCCCCTGTTCTTTTCGGCACCAAAAAGATTCTGGAGTAAGTCCCTAATCCTACTTGGTCTGAGGGGATGGGCTGGATGGCTCCTTTTAACAGCAACTTTTGAACTTCTAAGGTTGCAGAATCCCTTTGACTGGGTGGGATGGCTGGGATTCTTTTGTTTGGAGGAGGAGATGAAAGAAAGGGGATATAATAACCTCTGGAGATTATCTCTAATACCCACTTGTCTTGGGTGATGTCTTGCCAGGCTTCTGATTATAGAGAAATGTGACCCCCGACTGGCTCCAGAGATGTGCAGTCGGGCCTCCTCTCAGGAGTGCTGGTAGGGAGAGCCGCAAAAGGAATCACGGTCCCCCTGGTTACGCGCACCTCCTCTTGCCTCTAGGGTGGCGTCTACCTAAATTTCCAACCCCTCCTCTGCCTCTGGAGGGGAATCACTCTGTGCATCATGATAAAACCTCTGCGATTTTCTGAACCACATTTTCCCACCTTTCTGGCCCTTGGGATAAGGTCTAGAAGGCATAGAAAAATGGACTCCCATGGCAGACAGGGTTTTTCCTTCCTGCTCGCACCTAGTGAGAGTATCCTTCACCTTAGTTCCAAATAAGGATGAACCGTCAAAGGGCACATTTGTGAAGGTAGACTTGAAGGCCTCCGCGAAGTTGCACAGGCGCATCCAGGAATGTCTCCTAAGAGAAACTCCGGAACCTTCAGCCCTGCTCGCTCCATCAGCTGCGTACAAGATCAGCCTCATGGAGGAGTTAGCAATAGAATTTAGGGTAGACATCTGTGCATTGACTTTCTGAGCCACAGCATCAGAAACGTTACCCTATAGAGAATCTTCCAACTCCTTTAGGAGATCTCTTTGGAGCCGTGTAAAATGCGATAAGTAGTTCAGCGACCACAATGTAAAGGCCACTGAAGAGAACACATGCTTCCCATACCTGTCCATTGCCCTGGATTCCTTGTTAGGGGGATGGATGGTAGATGATGTTTCTGCAAGTTCCTTCTTGGTGGCTGCTGCCACCACCATGGCATCTACTGGAACACCTTTTGTAAGAAATTCTCTATTGGAGGAGTGGACAAAAACTTGTAGGGTCTCCTAGGGACTGGTTCTGCAGTTTCTGGAGTTTCTTACACCTTTTGACAAATGAGGTCCAGGAGCTCAAACGGGGGAGAAACCCAAGAGGCAGAGGGGGTTGGGAACCAAAGGCCTTCAGGAACACCAAGTCCTCCTCAGAAGGGGCTTTTGATGGCCAGTCGCCTCTCTGTCTCAGTATTTCCAAGATATCTGAAAAAGAGATATCATCAGAAGACGACTTAGGGGATCCCTCTGACTCCTCGAGGTCGGTGTCAGATGTGAGGGACTCATCTTGGGAGTCAATGTGCTTCCTCTTGCACACTCTCTTATAGGGTGGCTCCTCAGGTAAAAAACCCGGGGAGGCCTCAGAAAGCTGGGGACCACTCATGGAGGTATCCTGAGGCCTTAGGTCTCCGCTGTCCCTAGATAGAGGGTGATCTGATACTGATATCGGTGCTGGAGGGGGAAGTGTGTTGGTACCATAGGATGCAGCTGACGACCTGGCCAGCACACTCCTCATGACCTCAAAAGCTGATCCCCTCTGCTCTGAAGGTCGACTAACCGCAGAAGACAACCTCAGAGCCCAGGAAATAAGGTCCGAAGCCGATGTCAGGTCCACGCTCACACGAGCCGAAACACCGAGAGGAAGGCTCAGAGCCGAAGACGATTGACCCAATACCTCCCTCTCAGCTTCGACCGGCAAGCTGTAAACCCTGGACCCCGTGGACAGCGCCAATGAGGTCAGAGTGGAGATTGGAGCAGAGATGCCAGAAGGGGCAACTGGAGCCGATCTGAAGGCATCAGACGAACAGACAGCTCTGGCACCGAAGAAAGGTCCAGAGGAGGAAAAGCCAAAGATGAAGGGGGGATGGGCTCCGGAGCCGAAAGCAATTTAGCCAGCACCGATAGTTTCTTCACCACTCTATCGACAACGTCATCGGAAAGTGTCCTGGAGGATTTAGAGGACATGGTCGGGGATCTGGATCTCCCTATAGAGGGAGACCTACAAGTCGAGGAGACCAGTCGAAAAACTGGAGACTGGCTTCGAAATGACAAATCTGACCTTGGCTCCAATAAACCTGGAGCCGATGTAGACATCATTGAAGCACTGTCTTCTGTCGGCCCCGAAGCCATTGGAACCGAAGAAGCAATGGTAGTCTTAATAATTTTCTCCGGTGGCTCCGAGGAGACTGATGGAGCCGGAGAGCACTTTTTAGATGATTTTTTATCCAACTTTTTGATGATTTGGAAGGAGAGGACTTGGAACTGGAGGATCTCTCCAAATCCTCTTCAAAAAAGGTTTCGGCAATCCTCTCAAAATCAGCTTGTTCTTCCTCTCGTGCAACACGCGGGGGCTGAAAGCGTGACAGAACAAGGAGGATTCCTGTAAATGAATAGCCCCCAAGCAATACACACACAGAATGCCCATCCATCAGACATTTTGTTGTTACACTTAACACACTTTTTGAAACCCGAAGGCCTATGCTCTTTAGATTCCTTGGACATGTTGAGACAAGAACACACACACAGGGGAAAAGCGGTAGGGGCACCTTCACCACAGAAATCAAAGAAGCGTGGGAAACTAGAGCCTCTAACTCAAATGGCTTGGAGACTGCAAGGTAACCACAGGGAGGATGAGGCCTTCTAAGTTAAATGGGCCTAGCCCAGGAAAACCAACAGGGGAACAACAAACAGTCCCACCCACAAGAAAAACACTGCCAAGGGGGATTAACCTGGTACACAATCAGAACAAGAACAACAGAAAAAAAACAGGGGAGGACTAGGTCCTCTAACTGAAACGAGCCTAGCCCATAAACACCAGGTAAATGGAATACCAGAAAAGTTAACTAAACTGCTAAAAGTAAAAACACACACACACTAGCTATTAAAATAGCTTTTGGAGCTACTAAATTGAACAATTAGTAGAAAATTTGTACTTAGCCACGGCCAAGAGCAAGACCATGTCCGAGCTGTACGAGCGGCAAATGAGATCTGGGGGATAGGTGCATTGCAGCATGGGATACCTCTTAGCCACAAGCCAATTGAAGACTTCGAGCTAGAGTATGGCCGAGTCGGAGCTGAGATTCGGCTCCAAACCTACGGGTAAGAATGTAGGCGAGATTGGACTACATAACATCCATAATTTTATTGTACAAAATGGTAGTATTTCAGCCTGTGTGTGTGTGTATGTAGATATATATATATATATATATATCTATATAGATAGTGCTGAAAAGAATTAAACTTCTAAGTAACACCATCATTATTCAATAGTGACAGTAAAAGGTGCCTACATTAAGATATACAGTACACTGTAGAAATTGGTTCTGTGGTGTAGAAGGATGGTGTCCAGGTGACCGTTGTATAAGTAACCCCTGCACTAGCGGAGGCAAGCAGGGAGGGCAGGAAGGGGGAGGTGAAGGAGTCTAGCCAGCTTGCCTCTCCTGGTGGCATGATTTCCCAGTGGAGATTAGAGAAACCTTTGTCAGGCGTTTCAGGAAGTGGGGGGGGCTGCTTCCAGGCCAGGGAGTGATCCATATGGAAGTCAGGATACATTCTCAGTGATCATCCCTTTGCATGTTCTTTCCTAGCACTTGGCTGAGTGCATGTGGAGAGGTAGGACCAAAAGTAGAAAAAGCTTGAACCAACAGTAATGGCTGCCCAGATGATAGCCTCTCTTGGTTGACCCACACCTTGGTGTTGGAAAGCAAATGTGCTAACTGTTTGGGTGTGGCTGATGATCGAACTTAGAAACAGTGGGGAGAAAATGGTAAAAAAGAAAGACATATGGTACATTTTTTCAACTAATTGGATCTGTGGAAAAGAACTATGCCCACTGTGAAAGATACTTCCTCCTCGCAGTGAGGTAAAATATTTTCAGTAAGCTGGTTATGTCTGTGAATAGTAGAACTGCTGAGAGTTGTTTGTGTAGTTTTGAAAAAGTTAAATTGCACTGGTTTGTAGCCATTCATAGCAGCTGAAGTTAAGATAAAAAAAAATCCTGAATGGCATTTTGGATCATTCATATGAGGGCAAACTGAAATAAGAGGCAGTCAGCAGCTGGAAGAGGCAATGAGTAGGGAAGTAGGAGAATTATCCTTCTCATTTGAAAAGGAATACCAAGAAAAAGAAGAAAACACTACCTGCTGCAGATTTTCTTTTTTTTATTGTAGGCATGCTATCTTGTAGTGCTTTGGAAGTCAAAGTAAATAATTAGAGAAAGGTAAAAGATGAGCCAAACAAAGGTGAAGACGAAAAGAAAGTGCAAGGATGACTGAAGTCTTGTATTGTAAGAACACACATGCAGATGGAAGGCAAACAGAGCTACAGAAGGAAAATAAGTTGGGGGTGATTTGAAATTATTCATCTGTTACTTTGAGGGGGTCCTCTACAGGGAATCACAAATGGGTTTTCCATCTCTGAGATCCCTGTTATGGCAATTGTTAAAACCCCTAGTCCATCTGTCACTGCTGGTGCATGCCATAATGTTACTGCAGGTTTCTAGGTTCTTTCTTACCATTACTGCTTTTTAGACTTCAGTCCTTTCTTGCGTCATTGGAAAACTGTGTATGCTCAGCGACTGAGCAACAAAAGCCTTCTAAATGTTCCCTTTTCTATCAGAACCCAGACATGACGTTCTACTAAAGGAGCACAATGACATTTTGCCACAGGTACCTCATATATGGGTCCTGAAGGAAAAAAGAAACATTTATGAACATTAATAATGATTTTGCTTCTTATTGTGTGAACACAGACACTTTTCCAGTGGTGCATTAAGGGTTTGATATAAGGATCTTTTGCTTGATTCCAGGCTGTGGTCATAATTCCTGCCTCTTGCAACGATTGCTGTGGTGACCTCTGAACTGTTGTTTATATTGACTCTTTGTCTGAGGTAGTTCTGCCATTATTATTATATATCAATGAGAGATAATATTTTTGAGAGAGACTAGCAAATAGTCACCTGCTATTCTGTTGACAAGCACATAATTGGCCTGTTATCTTGTGGATGACAGACTCTGAATCCCAAGGGCTTGGCTATTATGTTAAACTTGAGCCGTTTCTTTCCATAACTTATATCCCCAAGTAGCTGCAGACATATTCTGAACAACAGGGCAGACAGACTGTTCAGGCCCTTCAGTGTCTCTTGAGCCCCAGGCCACTGACAGAGGATTGAATGCGTAAGGGCCAGCAACAGTGGCATAGATGGATAAAAGCCCAGGTTTCCCATCTCATATGGCAGGCAGTAAGTAGTGGGTAGACATACCTATCCTGGCAGTGGGATGGGGCAGAACCAGCAGTGCCTGGCCACGGTTCCTCAAAGGAAAAGCAGTTATGCAAATAAGTGGCCTGGAGCCAAGCATCTGTCCCAGCAAGACACCTCCCACTGGTAGCCATCAACAGGGATGTTACAAAAGTGTACATTTGCATGAGAAATGCATTATAGGCCTCTGTACTGATGCAGACCCATGCATCCCCATACAAGAGCTGGGTTTGGCCATTGTGTGCACGCGCACACACACCAAAAAAATAAGCTGTCATTGCCAGAATGTTGTTGAGAGCGTAAAGCATCCAAATTGGCTGCCTGAATGATGGTCTCCTCCAGCCACTTCTAACTACAATCCCAGAAGAAACTTCAGTTATGGGAAAAAATAGTCATGTCCTATTGGGGGAAGTTTAGTGGATAGGCACAGTGATAAAAACCACAAAGAAAAGAAAACAAATTGGTGAGGGAGCACATGACAGAATTGTTCCCTACTGCCAAACCCCACAAGATGTCCCTTTATTTGGTGAAATCCACCACCTTAGAAGCTCATCTGATCTCTGGTCCATGATATTTCTTCTGTTAGAGTGAATCATTATCTTAAGGGAAGAAAAAAAGAAGGAGCCTTTGCTGTTCTTCACTTATAGCCAATTCTTAGGGATATTGTATTTGTAGCCTGGAAGCAACCAAAGAAGAGGAGCTTTGCAGTTCTTCCCTTACATCCAGTTCTCAGGATGTTATATTTGCAGCCTGGAAGCAAGCAAACACGGGTCCTCTGCAAATGAATGGCACACCATGCTTTTAAGTATCATAAAAAAGGTTATGCCTTGCAGCTTACCATCCCCCAACTCCACAAAAACTCCTGGTCACTATGGTCTTTCTAAATTAAAAAAAATGTCCCCGTCTTCCAGTTGGTATTCTCCACTTCAACCAAATACTCTTAATATTCAGGACAGCCAAATGGTGCACACTCCTTTTCTGGACATTCAAGACAGTCTTTTCAAGTCACCATCTTTCACACAGCTTCTGAATCCTCTTATTGCAGTTCCATTACTCAGCAGTCCCCAATCCTATACTTACCTTTAGAAATCTGACAGCACTGTATTCTTCAATGGAGAAAAAAAAAGATTTTTCTCAGACCTTAGCAGCCTGCAGTTTACTGACAAGATCAGGAACCTATTCTTTTCCATTTTTTTTTGAAGTCTTAGTATTGCTAGAGATATCAGTCTAAACTGAGGGCCCTCTCCATACCATCTATAAAACAAACCGTACAGTCTATATGTATTGATTTATTTATTTTTATTTATTTCAAATTTGTTAACCAGGTTAGTCCAACTGAGTTTGCAAACAAACCCATTGTCAGTGGAGACCCGAGGGGGAAAAGCCCCAGCAAGCATAAGTAAAGCTAAAGTGACAATATGCAAATATTAAATAATCAGAATACAAAATAATTGTAAAAAAGAAAAGGTTATTAACTATTTGCATTGCATTGATAGTAAGCAACCGATTTTAAGTGGAGACCCAAGGGGAAAGAGCCCCAGCAAACATAAGTAAAGATAAACATATAGGACAAAAACTATTAAAAATAACAGTGCAAGTATGGGGTCTATATTACTACAACAAACGCTTAAATGTTCGAATCTGTAAAGGTCGACCATTACAGATCGAGCACTTAAACGTTCGAAACTGTAAAAAAGTAAATAAAAAAAAGCAAATACGAGGAAAGGATTTAATCAGGGGGGCAAGCTCCCCCTGCACCTCCCACACCCCCCTGCTAATTAAATATACCAACTCTGAGATCGCACTTCAGTGAACTACAGTGCAGAAATGGGAAATGTCCCATTCCCTACACTGTAGCGAGATCTTGAAGTTGGTATATTAAAGTAGGGGGGTGTGGGGGCTTGCCCCCCTGCTTAAACCCTTTAGTTTTTTTTTTTTTTTGTAAAAATTCAACCGCTTAACTGTTCAATCGCAAAAGGTCAACCTTTAGAGATTCGAACATTTAAGCGGTCGTGCATCTAATATAGACCCCAAATATGAAATTAATTATAAAGAGAAAAACAAAAGAAAAAATTATAAACATTAAGGGTTGCACTGATAGCAGTGGTCTAAATTTACTAAATATAACAGTAAAAACAAAAAGATAATCATTGTTCAAAAGAAGGAAAATGTACAGACATTGATAGGAAGTGGATGGGGGGAGATAAATAGAGTGGAGAATGGGAGGGGGGAAGAGAAAGGAGGGGTCTATAGTAGGCCTATAGTAAGTAGAGCTGAGGGTTTAGGAGGTTAGTTTAACCAGAAGTAACTAACAGAGAAAGAACGTTAGGAGATGCAACAGCTTATACAGTAAGACAGACTAAGACTACGTGTGATCAAGACATATATAAAAGCCTTCATTCATTCATACAGCAGACATACATGTAGCTATAGTACCTCAAAAAAAGAAAACCACAACAAATAGTTTCCAAACGCCTAGATGCCACCAATAAGTGAACAAGATACTCCGTGCTTATCAAAGACTTTATTACATAAAAAAACAAGAAATGTTAAGCGCTTTCACCCAACACAATGTGGGCTTCTTCAGAACGTCATAAGAAAACCACAACAAATAGTTTCCAAACACCTAGATCCCACCAATAAGTGAACAAGATACTCCGTGCTTATAAAAGACTTTATTACATAAAAAAACAAGAAATGTTAAGCGCTTTCACCCAACACAATGTGGGCTTCTTCAGAACGTCATAATTCCTGAATGCTGGTACTTAAATTTAAAACTTGGCGCCAAACTTTTTTTCTTTAAAGGAACATGCACATGCTGTTCATACAGCGCATATGTAACATTGTATCCACATACAATTGCTAATAAGCTATCAAATATTTTACTGAATATATATAATAATACATTGTATGCCTCTCCATTTGATATGGCACATAATTATATCTACTATAACAATACATTGTACATAAATATGCATGAATATACATGAATTCATCATGCCATTCATTATAAAAATCAATTATGAAAAATATAACAAATAAAATCTAAAAACATTTGAATGTATTGGGATAGCTGGGTAACTACAGCAGAGCTAGTAAGGGAGACGGCTAGAAAGGTGCTTGGTATCACATAGGGACAGAAGAAGGATGACAAGGAGACATGGTGGTGGAATGAGGAAGTATAGGAGAGTATACAAAGAGGTTGGCAGAGAAGAAGTGGGATTGTCAGAGAGATGAAGAAAGTAGACAGGAGTATAAGGAGATGAGGTGCATGGCAAAGAGAGAGGTGGCTAAGGATAAGGCATATGAAGAGTTGTATGAACGGTTGGACACTAAGGAGGGAGAAAAGGACCTGTACCGATTGGCTAGATAGAGGGACCGAGCTAGGAAAGATGTGCAGCAGGTAAAGGTGATAAATGATAATGAGGGAAACATACTCACAAGCAAGGAGAGTGTGTTGAGGAGATTGGAAGAGTACTTTGAGGGGTTGATGAATGAAGAGAATGAGAGGGAGAGAAGGTTGGATGATGTAGGGATAGTGAATCATGAAGTACAATGGATTAGCAAGGAGGAGGTAAGGATAGCTATGAAGAGAATGAAGAATGGAAAGGCTGTTGGCCCAGATGGCATACCTGTGGAAGCATGGAGGTGTTTAGGTGAAATGGCAGTGGAGTTTTTAACCAGATTGTTTAATGAAATCTTGGAAAGTGAGAGGATGCCTGAGGAATGGAGAAAAAGTGTTTTGGTACCAATTTGTAAGAATAAGGGTGATGTGCAGAGCTGTAGTAACTACAGAGGGATTAAATTGATCAGTCACAGCATGAACTTATGGGAAAGAGTAGTGGAAGCTAGGTTAAGAACGGATATGATGATTAGTGATCAGCAGTATGGTTTCATGCTGGGAAAGAGCACTACAGATGCGATGTTTGCTTTGAGAGTGTTGATGGAGAAGTACAGAGAAGGTTAGAAGGAGTTGCATTGTGTTTTTGTAGACTTAGAGAAAGCATATGACAGGGTGCCTAGGGAGGAGTTGTGGTATTGTATGAGGAAGTCAGGAGTGTGAGACAAGTATGTAAGAGTGGTACAGGATATGTACGAGGGTAGTGTGACAGCGGTGAGGTCTGCGGTGGGAGTGACGGATGCATTTAAGGTAGAGGTGGGGTTACATCAAGGATCAGCTCTGTGCCCTTTCTTATTTGCAATGGTGATGGATAGGTTGACAGACGAGATCAGACAGGAGTCCCCGTGGACTATGATGTTTGCAGACGACATTGTGATCTGTAGTGAGAGTAGGGAACAGGTGGAGACGACCCTGGAGAGATGGAGATATGCTCTAGAGAGAAGAGGAATGAAGGTCAGCAGGACTAAGACAGAATATGTGTGTGTGTGAATGAGAGGGAGGATAGAGGAATGGTGAGGATGCAAGGACTAGAGTTGGCAAAGGTGGATGAGATTAAATACTTGTGGTCAATAGTTCAGAGTAACGGTGAGTGTGGAAGAGAGGTGAAGAAGAGAGTACAGGCAGGATGAAGTGGGTGGAGAAGAGTGTCAGGAGTGATTTGTGACAGATGAGTACCTGTAAGAGTGAAAGGGAAGGTCTACAAGAGGGTAGTGAGACCAGCTATGTTATATGGACTGGAGACCGTGGCATTGACAAAAAGGCAGGAGTTTGAGCTGGATGTGGCAGAGTTAAAGATGTTAAGATTTGCACTGGGTGTGACGAGGGTGGACGGGATTAGGAATAAGTATATTAGAGGATCAGCCCAGGTTGGAAGGTTTGCAGACAAAGCCAGAGGCGCAAGATTACGTTGGTTTGGACATGTGCTTAGGAGGGATGCTAAGTATATTGGGAAAAAGATGCTAAGGATGAAGCTACCAGGTAACAGGAAAAGAGGAAAGGCCTAAGATAAGGTTTATGGATGTGATGAGAGAGGACATGCAGGTGGTTGGTGTGACAGAGAAAGATGCAAAGGACAGGAAGAAATGGAAACAGGTGATCTGCTGTGGCGACCCCTAATGAGAACAGCCGAAAGAAGATGATGCATATATATATAATCGATCCAGACCTTGAGTAATGATTCTTTTCTGGGACGGTGTGTATGTATGTATTATATATATATATATATATATATATATATATATATATATATATTAGATAGATATATATAGATAGATATATATGTATATAGATATGTACGGATTTGTATCACTTCACTGAAAGACCATTTCACTGAGACCAAATCACCTAAAGTTCATTTCACCTAAAACTCATTTCACTGACAAGTAGTACTCTTAAGACAAGTCAGAGGTATATGTCCTTTTCCCCACTGTAGTGTGATCCTGGTGTTAGTATATATAGTTGGGGGGGGGCATAGCCCCCCACCTAGTTTAGTTTTATCAAATAATGTAAAACAAAACCAGACAACAGAAAAACAAATTATTACGTTACCAATGTGGGGGGGGGGGCTATGCCACCCACACCCCCCTAACTATATATACTAACACCAGGATCGCGCTACAGTGGGGAAAAGGACATATACCTTTGACTTGCCTTAGAGTACTACTTGTCAGTGAAATGAGTTTTAGATGAAATTAACTTTCAGTGAAATAAATTTTAGGTGATTTGGTCTCAGTGAAATGGTCTTTCAGTGAAGTGATACAAATCCATATATATATATATATATATATATGTGTGTGTGTGTGTGTGTATATATGTGTGTGTATTGTGTCTTTTGGCTTTTCCCGGTTAGGGGTCACATCGGAACTCCAGTCCGCTAATGATTGGCAGTTGATTTTTACGTACCGGCTTGCCAGGCCTGACACACAACCTTCAACAAAGGTACACCCATTCACGCATGTCTCCACGCAGAAGACGCTCTAGCTGAGAATCGAACCGGACAGCGTCTTACTGTGAGGTGACAACGCTACTTTCAATGAAATAAACTTTAGGTGATTTGGTCTCAGTGAAATGGTCTTTCAGTGAAGTGATACAAATCCATACACATATATATATATATATATATATATATATATATATATATACATATATATGTGTGTGTGTGTGTGTGTGTGTGTGTATAATGTAAATAAATTTATACTTGTACCAGATTACAAAAGAGCTGCTTTCAGTGTAAGTCTCCCCTGATTCCTAGATTACAAAAGAGCTGCTTTCAGTGCAAGTCTCCCCTGATTCCTAAAGACTTGCTCTCAGTATAAGTGACTCACTTTGATGTAAGGCCTATGTAACAACAGGCTTACATCAGGGGCCAGATTCCGAAAGGCTTGCTCTCAGTGTAGGTGGTCACTTACACTGAAGCAAGTCTTTTGGAATCAGGCCTAAGTTGTTTCACTAATCCATATAGTTCAATGAAACAAATTAACAGCCCATTTGAATTCCAGACAAAATAACAGCCTACTTCTCTACCAGGTTGAAACTAAGTAAACACAGCACCTTTAGTTACTCCACATTAACAGTATTTAGTCCACACAGCTCCTCCATCTTATGGGCTGCCTTTTGGGAATAGAAAATCTGAGACTGCAGACCACTCCTAGGCCCACTTTCCAGTTCCAGCAACAGGCATTGCCACAAAGTATATCCACATACTACACAAACATGTATGTGTTCAAGTTGCAGGAGAGCTTCAATACAAAGCAATTTGTTATTTAGATATCTGGCTTTAAGAAAAGCCACCTTGATATGGCCAAGTCTAGGGCTGGAAAATGTTACATTGATATCTGCTATGTTGGGGTGGTCATTAGCTGAATTATGACTAAAAAAAGGCACTGTAGGGGAAGCAAAGGCTTTAGCCAATATGTAGAAGCCATGGAATGAGAGGTGCAGGCCATCTTTGGGAAAGCAAGTTGAACTGTCTTTCATTTCATCCCATGTTGACACATGCTAGATTTCCCCTAGAGTAACATTAACTACTGAGCCAGTTGTTGAGGCCAGTCATCTTTTCTTTCTATACAAGTCTTATTCTGGGTGAAGGAAGGATTTTACCAAGGACCAGTGTCTTGCCTGCACTGGATGCACTGGACACATGCATGGTGAAATCCAGGGTTATACAATTCAAGTCATTCACACCTTATGGGCTACTACAAAGTTGTAATCATATTTGTTTGCTGAGAAGAAGCTTATAGCCCTTGCGATATCATGGGTCCTGGCACCAGAAGACTTAACTGTAACTTTTTTTCTGTCCAGTGTAGTGAGTGTGCAGTCAGAATACCTGACAATAAGGTCCACAATTACTAAGACATTATTGTTTTTACTCGTGGAATTTGAGATATTAGCTTGTAGTTGACCTCCTGGTGTCCCTTTGCTATAGGTGAGACTTGTGCTGATGTAGTGATGGGTGTCTGCTGAGATCTAGTCCCCTGAATCCTAAGAGGCTTTGGCATTGACTTTTTTATAGCCTCAGCATGTCAGTTTAGTGTGATTGTGATGAGATGTGGCTAGTAGTGAATGATGCTCAGTGGCCATTTTATTGAATGAGAGGGATGCCTCCAGATTGCACAGATATTTGCATTTCTTACAGATTGAGTTGTTCATGTCAAGTGGAAGCTCATTATTTGTCAGCATATGGCAGTTTCTATAATGCCTGAGGAGAACAAAGTGCTTAAAGGAGAACAATAGAAGAGATAAAAGCAGGTTTACTTTATGATCTGATATTTTAAGTATTCAAGATTTACTGTGCATAGCCTGGCTAGGAGTAGGGTGTAAAAGGAGTACTAAGACAAGTTAAGGAACAACTATTTCTGAGCTACCAAGAGTGGTTTTGCATAGCCAAGCATAAAATGGTTGATAACACAGTTGGTACAGCATCTACTACAAAAATAAGGAGTCTACTTCACTAGTATTAATGTAGAAACACTGATGTGCCCTCAGCACAACTAACAGTGTTACAGCACAAAACACTCAACTTACAAGTAATACAATGCTCGTCTAGCAACTGGTATCAGCTTTGTGCAACTGCATATAGCTTTTTGCAAACTAGCTGTGCTGGAATGCTCAATGAGTACATTAACCAACAGCCAGACACCCCACTGACATAGTTTCGTCAGTCTACAGGTGAATACTGAAAAACACTAACTAGCTGCTCTGCAGCATCACCTGTAGTGGTTTAGAGCAGAATGAGACAGCAGCACACAAACCAGTGATGTATAATTAAAAAGCAAAACATTTAAACAGCCAATCTGAATACTACTTTCTACTAGGCTGGCAGTAATTTGTTCTCCCAGAAAAGCAGCAAATTACCCTTCGTGTAGAATAATCACTAGGCAATACTCTAAGACTGCATTCAAACACTGCCAAACCAAGTTATACCCAGTTAGAAATATGTTCTGAAACTAGCAAAAAAAAAGTCTCAGTTGTTAAATGACAATTTAAAAAAAGTAAAACACACTTCTCTGTTTTGTAAGATATGAAAAATGGTGTCAAATCTAGCAGAAATAGATCAAATCTGATTCCATTAAAAACTCAGATGCACTGTTTATAACACTCTAATCAAGCATACGCCAAAGCTCACAAACTGACTAATGTAAATAAAACAAAAAATTGAAACATCTAATCTCCACAGTACAACTTGCTGCTATGCCAACAGTAATTTGAAAATCCAGAACAGCAGCATATATCCCCTCTCTCAAAAGAAAATCCCTAGCAATGTTACAAGATGCTCCCAAATACCGCCAGTCTTAAATTGTGTCTAGTTAACAATATACACTGACATTTTGCAAAAAAGAAAATGTCTCAGATGTTAACTGACAAGTAATTAAACCACACTTTCCTGCTATTTGAAGAAACTTGAAAAAGAGTCAAATCCAGTAAAACCAGGTGGAATCTAGTTCCAGCAAGAGCTTAGACCCACAGCTCACAGCACTCCAGACAAAAGTTGTTTCCTTTGCTAAATGATAGCTATGTAATCTGAATACTAATGCATCCATTTGGCTAGGTTATTTTATAAAAATGATTTCTTACTTAGGGTAACTGCCAAAGGAAATGAGTCCCAGTTCTCTGAGGGCTGTAGACTCTGTTTATCTGCCTGCTTCAGTTCTTCCATCGAGGATATCTGGGCTGCTGTGGCCTAAACATTTGCCAAGCAGTAAAACTTGGCTATAATGGAGCTTAGAAAGGCTAACTGAGAAAGCTTTTTATATCTTTCATACCTGATATTTTCCTTCTCATTCATCCTCACAAACGGGTCTCGGATCCGATCCTCAGATCCAACTTGGCCACAATACCAAAGACTTTGGATCCAATTCTTGAGCTCCTCTCTATATCCACAAGCTCCATTCTATCCCCAGCTCTCCAGATCTCATTTGTTGCCATTGTGGTAAGACAGAGGTTACTGATTCTTGAGCATGTAAGGCTTATTTTTCATACAGTTACTGCTTAAACTTTCTTCTTTACTGTTAAACTTAGTATCTGCTCTTTTCCTCCCTCCTTAGCTGCTAGAATCAGGGTTTCTCTTTCCATATTTTTTCTTCAACCTTTTGTACCATTGTTGGTAATTTCTCTCTTACTCCTAGGTTTTCAAAAAAAAAACTGTGCTGTTTTATAGTCTTTCTGGATTCTGTTGAACCCTTGGGTTACACTACCCTTCTCCTATCAAACAATTTGTGCTGTTTTATTCTCTGGCCTTGCTAACCCCTTTCTTTCCTTGGGTCGCATTACCTTTTATAACTAAGGTATCTGACAAACCCACTGGTTTTAAGAAGTACACTTTATGTGAGCATAAGATCCCCAACTCGGATGCCTAGAAAAAGTGCATTTATTGCCTGGTGGTGGAACACAAATTCTGCATGCTGTGTTTGCACCACCTTTAACCTTCAGACTCTGATGGACAGGTGCAATAAGTTAATATTGAAAGGTTTATTACAGACTTCTTCTGTGGCTCAACCCCTCTCCAAAGAAACCAAGTCTTCTTCCTCGGTTTCCAGGAAATGGACTCTTCAGAAGTCCCTGAAGTCCTCTTTGAAGCCATTAAAAAAGAAGAGGAAGGTTTTGGATCCAGTCTGCTGGGATCCAAAGTCCTTTGGGCAACCTTCAGAGCCACAGTCCTCCTCTGATCTGACAGGCTGTACTCTCATGAGGGTTTCACCATTACCTTCTACCTCCTTCTCATATCCAAAGCCTCCAGATCCAACAAGCAGAGCTTGTACTCTGAAGTAAGTTCTGAATCCGGTATCTCCAGCCCTACCTACACAATTGCTCAAGATGCTGAAGATGCATTCCAGACCAGCATCCACAGCATTGTCCAGGTCTTTGAGGAGTCTGACAGAGACAGATGTGGATAGGATGATAAGCAGATTTCTCAAGGCTCAGATCCAGATAGGAGTTCTGCCAGGTCCATCCCATCATGGATCTGTGAGTGCACCCGGCCAGCCAATGCTTTCTCCTTCTCTGATCTAATACATGGCTGTGGAATTCCAGGATGTGAGATTCCTGAGAGGTTTGGCATTGGATCTGAGGAAGCTTCCCTCCTCGACTCCATCCGTGTCCTCTGATACCCTTGGATCACAGTGGGTCTTGATCTGAGAGGTCAGCGCCGGGTCTGAGGGGTTGGGTTTGGCTCTGGCTTTGTTGAATCCATCCCTTCCCCTTGCAGCCTCAGCCCTGGATAACTCGGATCCAAGGATGGTCCTGACCTTAAATCTTCAGTGGTTCTGCTCCAAGGAAGGGGGAGAGGTTTTCCCAGGTCTGTCAGCTTTCAAGGTGGTAGAAACAGCTTTATCTTTGCACAGAGAACCATACTCTCTAACCTCGGAACCTGACCATAGCCCCTCATTGGGTCAGAGCTGAGAGCCCAACAGATCTGCTTCTCAGGGTCAAACAGTTCCAGAATGCCTCCAATCATGTTCCCCAGAGAGATGTCTTCCCTCTTCTGATACCTCTCCTGAGCGCCCCCCCCCCACTGAAGAAGTCTCTTGGAAGAGAATGTGTAAGAGGAGGCACATAGACTCATCCATGGAGTCTGTCATGGAAGACACTGATTTTGAAGAGGGAGAAGGATCCCCTGATCGCCACCTGATGACATCTCCTTTGCAGACATCCTTGAAATCCTCAAACAGAAGGGTGGCTGGTCTGCTCAGTCTCCTTCTGCTGAGGAATCAGTGTTTCTGGAGGCTTTCAGTACTGAACCATCTACTTCTTGGGTTATCCTCCCTTGGATGAATTTATTGATTTGGTTTCCCACCAGGCTTCGAAGGAACTAGACACTGTTGAGCCTACCCCCAAGTGCCTAGACATGTTTTTTAGTCCCCCCCCCCGACAGATCCACTGGAGCAAGGGAATCCCGGTTGATGCTATAGTTGTAGCATCAGTCCTGTTTCCATCCACTGAACCAGGGAGTCCAGAGCGATGGAAAGATTTGGAAAGCATGTGTATGCCTCAGCTACATTCATGCTGAGGTCATTAAACTACCTGGCTCATGTTACTCATCTGCAGACAGATTTGATGAAGGAACTTTCGAATACTCTTTCAGAGTCTGTGTCTGTGGTGGATCACAAGACGATTTCTCCACAACTGGCTACTCTTCTGTCCATTTCTAATCCATCAATGAGGCTGATCTCCCATACAGCGAAGGGTGCCTCAAGAACTGCCAGTTCAGGCATAGCCATTAGTAGACATGCCTGATGAGGCTATGTGACTTTGTGGAATCCTTCAAGATGTCCTTTGTCAATGCCCCTTTTGATGGCTCTTCTTTGTTGAAGCTATCAGTTAAAGATACGTTCACCCATAGCTAACAGGAAGGAAAGACTCTGTCTGCCACTAGAATCAAATTTTCTATCCATCAACTTACACTCTCTAGAAACCAACAGGGTGGTAAGATGATGTGTCAGGGACCTTTTCAGGATTCACATGGGGATGTTTCCTCCAGAGACACAGGAGGAGGTTTCAATGGACGACATCACCCCAGAGTCAGAAGGGGTCTGCAGAATCAGGGTTTCAGAGATTCCTTCTCTGACAGGCCCTACCAACGCTCCTGAAGCATTGCCCGACTGCACACTTATGGAGGCAATTGGGGGTCATTTTTCCTTGCACTTAGACTCCTGGACAAGTATCACAAGAAATTCATGGGTGCTAAGAGCCATACCCAGGGGTTACTATTTATCATTTTTCTCATTCTCCTCCTGTCCGAATAAAGAAACTTCCCAACACTCCACCCAGTCAGAGGGAAGATGCAGCTCAGAAAATATGAAAGCTGCTACAAAAAAAAGAGTCATCCAGGATATCCCACCTGAACAGACAGGATTTGGAACTTACTCCCACTTCCTTTTAGTGCCAAAGAAAACAGGGAACCTAAGACCCTTTTTGGATCTAAGCAACTTAAAGCAATATGTAAAGAAGACAAACTTCCAAATGGTTATGGTTCAGTTCATCCTGCCCCTTCTGAGCAAGGATGACTGGATGTGCTCTATAGATCTCCAGGATGTGTACTATCACATCAAAATAGACAGATTGTTTGTGTCTTTCGACTTTTCCCGGTTAGGGGTCGCCACAGCGGAACTCCGGTCCGCTAATGATTGGCAGTTGATTTTTACGTACTGGCTTGCCAGGCCTGACGCACAGATAATCCAGGAAATATCTCCATTTTTGGCTGGGAGCCAGTCCTTACCAATTTAGAGTTCTTCCCTTTGCTCTCACCACAGCCCACAGGGTGTTCACCAAATGCATGGCAGCAGTAGCAGCTTATTTGAGGCTCAGTATTCCAAGTGTTTACATATCTCGACAATTGGCCCTTCATCATCCCATTCAAGCATCAACTTCTACAAGCCAGGATTACTTGATCCAGATTTCCAACACCTTAGGCATCCCAAACTATGCCAAATCAAACTTGGTCCCCATACAGACCCTGGAATTTATAGGAACTCTATTGAATACTACAGTTCAGGTGGCATCCTTACCCTCTCATCACATCATTGAGAAATCAGGTAAAGGTCATACTGTCTCATCCATTCTCTCTAGCAACAGTAGTATTACAGGCTTTTGGGTCAATGTCAGCTGCCCTTCTTGTTCCTCTAGCAAGATTCTTCATGCGAATCCTTCAAGGGACCTTGGCTGTACAGTGGTCCATACTTTACCAACCCCTTTTGTTTCCCTTAAGACTCACTCCAGTCTACAAATGTCATTGTTACTGGTGGAGCCAGTCCGATGACCTGTTTCTGGGCAGGCCGTTTTCCCTTCCTCCCCCAACTGCCACAATGACCACTGACACTTCTCAACTGGGGGGTGCATTTTCTGGGAAAGACGCCCAAGGAATGTGGTCCCCCTTGGAGACCAAGATGAATATCAGTGCCTTAGAGATGAGAGCAGTGCTTGCTGTGATCTATTTGCCTCACCTGTCACCACCCAATCTAGCAAGTACTTTGCTCTGATGTCCGCCTCTGGGGGAGTTACTGAGAGATGCTCCGATTCATGATTGGCCCCGGGACTCCTATATGCCTACCCTCCTCTTCCTCTGTTTCCCAAGTTCTTACAGAAAGCAAGCAGGCTGAAGACCTCAGAAGACCTCAGTCATCCTTATTGCCCACTTCTGACCTTGACAGGGTTTGGTTTCCCTTCCTCTGGTCTCACTTGAAATATCTCCCATGGATACTGGAGCCCACTCAGGATCTTCTGTCTCATCCTTCAGGAATTCAACACCCCAGTGTCCACACCCTCAAGCTAACTGCATGGTTTATCCAATTCCAGTCATAGCTAAACAGTCCAGGCTTGCTTCCCTGGTTCATGGCATTATTGTGGCCTCCCAGATGGCTTCTACCAAGAAAGTCTACAGAAGCAAATGGAAAAGATTCTCCATTTGGGCTTCCAACTAGAATACTGACCTTTTTACAGCACCTACTTTGGCAACTCTTCTCTTTTTAACCACTTTTTTTTAAAGAAGGTGCTAATTTCTGTACTGTTAAGCTTCAGGTAGCAGCAATTTCTAATTTCCATTCTGGATACAAATCTTTTTCTCTGGCTTCATCCAGATTGTGTACAGCCTTCATGAAGAGTGTCTTTCTTCTCAGACCCCCAGTAAAGGACTCTTCTCTTCCTTGGGTACTCACTGCGGTTCTTCACGGTTTAATTCAAAAACTCTTTGAACTAGCAGACAAATGCGATATGAAGCTTTTTCTTGGAAAATTATCTTCTTAGTGGTTATCACTTCAGCAAAAAAAATTTCTGAGCTCCAGGCCCTTTAAGCTAAGCCTCCTTACATTATTTTTCATAAGCACAATGTATCTCTTCAGAACAACCCTTCCTTTCTTCGTAAAGTGCTGATGGAAAGTAACATTAACCAGTCCATACAATTACCAGCCTGCTTTCCAAATTTTACAAATAAGGCAGAATACATGCTTCATCTCCTTGATGTGCACAGACAATTACATTTTTTATCTTCACAGGAGAAAGCAGTTCAGGAAGTCCAGTCAGCTGTTTGTGTCTTTTCCACTAACTGCTTTGGTCAGACAGTATCCAAAATTACACTGGCCAAATGGATTACTTACTGGTTGTATTTCATTAATTTATTGTCAAAAAGGACTAGATTTGCTACGACTCCATAGAGACCCCTCCACTCGGTCCATGGCTACTTCATCTGCTTTTTTGTCAAGGACTTCTATTGATATTTGTGCTGAAGCCACTTGGTCAAAGACTCATACCTTTGTTACACATTATAAATTAGACACTGTCTCCAGAAGCAGAGCTTCCTTTGGTTCGACAGTGCTCCAACATATCCTTCCATGAGGGCCTCCCGAGAGCTAAGTAGCTGAGGATTCTGTCCCATTTGTGAGGAAAAATGAAAAGGACATCAGATTTAGAAGTTTTGTACTTACCATAACTTGGCATCTGTGTTGTCCATTTTCATTCTTCTCACCATCCCTCCCATCTATCCTCCAAGCCTTGTCACTCCTAGAAGTGTCGGTGTCAGATATTATTGGAACCTTTCAGTTTCTGGTTTGATCCTCAACATTTTTCTTATTTCTATTTCTCTCTATAATAAAGTGGGAGATTAGGCAGCAAACTCGATCTGAGGAGTTGGGGATAGAATGGAGCATTATGACTAGAGGGAGGAGCTCAAGAACTGGATCCGAAGTCTTGGGTGTGTGGCCGAGTTGGATGTGAGACCCATTTGTGAGGAAGAATATAAACAGATAACACAGATGCAAAGTTATAGTAAGTGCATAACTTATATTTAATCCTTGTTGTAAGAATTACTGTAAATGTGCTATGATTAAATTCTTGGGAACAGAGAATGCATGGCATAGCTTGACCACTGTATGAGGAAGCCCTATTGGTCATTATTTGCAAACATACTAATTAGGGTATCAAAGGATAGCCAGTCATATTCTCAGTTTTGTTAAACAGTCACATGTGGTCCAGACCAGTCACTTGCAGTTCCCTTTCCCTGTGCTGAATGTGTAAAGGTGAGTTAGTTTTAGTAAACTTCTTAAGCTACTGTAAAAAGTCAGTCTGGTGACAAACATGCTCATCCATCAAACAAAACAATTTTTCAGGAAGCAAAGTGTTTTCACCTTATTCCACTAAAGAAACAAGACATAGCTTATTGGATCCTTTGGCTATATCATGGATATTTTAGGTCTTGTACATTAACCTATATTTGAACTTTTTGCTAGTTTATCCTGAACAGATTACATTAGGCTCAGGTGGAACAGGACTGGTGTGTGCTAAAATGAAGGGTCCTTTTACATTTCTAATATAGCAAACTGGGTAGTAAATAAAATACCAGAAATAAAAGTTACTCATTTTTAAGCAAATTTTGCCCTCACAGGAAATTGTTTCAATGTTGCAAGGTATTTCTGCTCTCACAAAGTCAGCAGTCATCAGAATAAGTTATGTAATCTGCATTTATTTACATTGTTGGTATTCTTTTGCTCCAGATTACATAAATCGGTGCACAAGAGAGCATCTACCTATGCTATTTGTAATCAGAGTAGCATTCTGAATTTTGGAGAACAATTTCAAGAAGTATTTGAGTTTGAGGAATGGGAGAAGGGCTTGCCTTTCTCAGGGGAGGCTCAGGAACAATTTTACTGACATGGAAACCCCTAGAGGTATCTCAGAGAGCTTTAAATAAGCAAACATGTAAGGCAGAGTGGAGAACACAAAATGCATTTTTATAACCAGAGAAAATCCTCAAGTGCCTATGCCTGACCTTGGAGGTGCCAGTTGGGGTAAAGCATAAAAAGCCACTACTATTCTCATTCTGTCTTTGATGAGAGTAAATAGAGAAGGGAAGTCACTGTGGTTCTATATCAGATGTGTTAGCTGGAGATTGACCCAAATAAATGTCTACTTTGTGCTTAAAGCAACAAACCTGCATTATTTTTTGTCAGTGTGTTTTTTCCTGCATATTGTATGTGAAAAGTGTACTGCAGTTCACATTATTAGGTTCACTATGATCAAGAACTTTGACAAATTCATCAGCTATTTTACAGTAATCTTATACAGCAACATTCTCTTATTTCTCATTTTGTCCCCATCTTTAGGTCCTAAGGGAGAACCTGGTACCACAGTATCAGAACCAGGTACTGTTGGGTCACCTGGACCTCCCGGTATTCCTGGAGATAGAGGACTACCAGGTAAGACTGTCAATTATTTCATGTAAAACAAAGAAAGAAAGAAAAAATGATGTTTGGACAGTGTGTGTTTGTGTATTCTTGTTGTCTCTTAATCAAACTGTGTTTACTTACAGGTGATCCTGGCTTACAAGGACAGCAAGGACGGCCAGGCCTTCCAGGAACAAAGGGCGATCCAGGCTTGCCTGGGATTGGGCTTCCAGGCATACCAGGAGAAAAAGGTAAGTTGAGCCTCTCTTCATAGAAATAGTGTTTTTATAGCACAAACCATTTTCTACATAACACAAGATATAGGAGATTGGTTGCTGTTGGTAAACTCACAAGATGCCAAGTGAAAAAGCAAGGCAAATCTCTTCCTAAAAACAGTACGACTGTTGACAGCAGTAATCAGTTTCAGTATAAATAAATTGTAACAAATTGGTGGTAGCTGCTAATCCCCCTCGTATACCCTGAAGGTCAGGGTACTTATAAACATCTTACAGAACCACTAATAAAGCATATTACTAACAAGTAACTATGTTTTATTCCATAGAGTCTGTGGACAATCACAAGTATTTTTGTTCTCACAAATCGTTAACTGTGTTCTAGAAATCATTTTTGTGAGATCTGGTTTATTTAAACACATTACAGTTTTACTAACAAACAGTGCAGTCCTAATATACAGTGCACTTTGTTTTCCCTGGTGACTGAATCATCTTTTATTTAATAATTAAATCTGCAATTTTCATATATAGCTATTTATACACCCAGTCTACCCTAGTACCAGTGTTTACATTATACAGTTCCACACTGATTCCAACACTGACAAAAAAGAAAAAAAAAAGTGATATCCTCAACCTCTTTGTCAACCATACGCTAGCCATTGCCTAAAATATTTGTATGGCGCCTCTGTTTCTTCTATTATCACGAGACTCCAAAGAATAGCTGACCTACTTTTGGCCTCCGCCCTATGCAAATGCTACTTCTCCTATTATTCTTACTCTCCTCATACATTCTCTCAATGCCCCCGTTAATTCTTCTGTAATTAATTTTTTTTGGATAGTCTTGGTTCTCATTTCACATTCCTTAATACCATTCATTATCTGAATCGTGTCTTCGGTGGGCAGTCCCATCCATTTTTTTATAGCTACCAACAGTATCCAGTTTACTAAGGCCTTGATATTTAATTGTTTCTGCAGGTATCCCACCCAACTTAAGTAAAAGTGTATTTCTTCCAATCGCCATTCATAGCCTAACACTTTCTGAAGTAAATTTTGGATGTCTGTTCAAAACTTATCAAGCTTATTGCAGTCCCAATGTGTTTACAACATCCATTTTCATTCTGTTTATATCTCCAGCATATTTCTGTTACTTCTGGAAACATTTTGTGAATCCTATCTACAGTGTAAAAATATTTCTGTAAGCATTTCCAAACAAATATTCTAAATTTCCTGACCTTAGACACTAACTTGGGTGCCCTACAGATTTCATACCAATTGTCAATTAGCTATTTCCTTGTCAGTTTTTGCCATCCCTGGATATGTTTGCATATTATTTTTTTTGTTTCCTGCTACTAATGTTCTGTGCAGCCTGCTTATTGGTTTCCTATTATCCACTTCTGCTCGTCTTGTTTCCATCGTTATCTTAGTATGTTTAGACTTTGATATTTTCTTCTTAGGAGCTCTCTGTTGTATTCTTCAAGAATTCTTTGCAACTCCCTACATTTCATCACAAGCTTCAGTCCCAGATTGACTCTCTTAAACACTTTCTGTTATATTCTTTTAACCTCCACTTTTAATCTTTCCAATACAATATATGTATCTCCCTATTCTACATCTGTTGCAGTAATGTGTTGTCTACAAAAAGTCTATGTTTACTAGTCCAGTAGGCCACAGTTCAAACATCCAGAGTAAATACTTCTTCCTTTACATAATGTCTAACAAAATTCTACATATAACACATATTTCACTGGGACCAAATACTATGTTTTTGAACATTTTGATCAAACTCTCCCTGTATAATCATCATTAAGTTCCAATTAGAATTTGAATTATTATTTTGAGTGCAAAATAATCTTTGTTGGGTGGCATTGTGCTATCTGTGTAAATAAGGTAATTCACTCCCTTCAACTGGTAAAATCATTTTATGCCCATCAGTTTTAGTTCCCTTATCTTTCCAAATGAATCTCATTATGTTTTGTAGCATGTCCCAAAAACCTTTGGCCAGGTTATATGTAATACCTTGCCCTACATATAATACTAACAGGGCTATAAAGAACTTTATGACTTAAATATGTTGTTACAGGCTGTTATCACAATAAATTACAAATGTTTTCCTTTATCTTATTCCATACTTCCTTGGATAAGTCCCTGAATTTCATAGATGTCCATACCCCCCAAACATTTCATTCTGTATTGCCCTGATATATTCAGATGATTTTGTACCATATCATGATTAGGGGCATAGTTCACACAAATATCAATGGCCTTATCCTCACTGACTCTATATCCTGATATTTCTATAAATTGCCTTGACAACTTGAACAACTACAAAATAGGTTTTGGGTTGGCAAAGTACACTATCACATAATCTGCAAACATAACTAATTTTTCCTGTATTCCATGCCATTATTATCCCCAGGTACTACTTTGCCTTATCTTTTGTACAAACAGCTCTATGTAAAGTACAAACAATAACAGGAAGACAATACACCCCTGTCTAGTACTTATTTCCATTCTGAATTCCCAGGTAATTCTCCCATCTACCTAACATCCATAGAATGTTTATAAATCACCTGTAATTAGAGGATTAAGTCCATGGTGAATCCCATTTTATGCATGATATTCCACAAGTATTTCCAATGCACCCTGTCAAATGCTTTCTCAGCATCTACACCCACTAATACTAATGGTTTATCTGTGTCTTCTGCTTCTAGCTGTTTCATGCGTGCTATTGTAATATTATGTAAAGTCTACATAGGCTTAACAAAGTCTCATTGATCCATATTAATCATTTTTTACAGAATCTTGGCAACTCTATTAGGAAGAATAACCAGAAATACATTATAGTTGTGATTTAACACAGAAATAGGATGATGTGATGTTATTATAAATATTACTCTTTTCATGAACACGCAGTTCTTCCTTCTTTTGTTTAAAATTCTGTTAGACATACTACATCGTAGTAAAAGAATTGCCTGCTTATATTCTTGCCAGTTCTTTACTGGAATCTCAACCTAGTGATTTACTCACAACATGGGATTTAAATTGTTCTTCTATCTCCTCTGTCACTATATGCTGTAGCTGTAGCCCTTCCTCTCTACTTTTCCTAGATATCTCCAAACCATGTAAAAATCCTTGTAGTGTTAGCAACTGCTCACATTCCTTGGTTTGTGTCTATAATTACATGTATAAAAATATTTAAATTTCTTCCTATTGTTTCATGATCTCTATATATTTTCCAATGTTGATATCTCTTAACTTTGTTTCTTTACATGTTTTGCTGCCTCAACTTTTGTGCCAAATGTTACTGCAGTTTAGGTGTATTCTTAAAATATAGCTGTTTCTCAGTTGAATCCAACAGGTAATCCTTTAACTTATAATGTTCAGCATTAGATTACTGCTGCAGTAGCCTATGCTGCAGAGAACGTACCCTGCCAAGGATCAGATGTCCATCCAGCTTTCAAAACTCGAGGACACCTTCCATGAGCCCATGTGTCCATAACAGCTTGAGGGCAAGCAGTAGAAGAGCAGATATATGGGTGTTAAAAAGCAGAACTTTCTTGCTGTTGAAGCAGCTTGCAAGTCTTGTTTTCAGCTCCAGTTTTGTAAGTCCAATGGATGACTAGTTATAGCAAATTGGCCAGATACATGCCCCATTGTGGATTACCTTCCATTATTTAAGAAAAGTGCATTTTTTTGTCAGAAATTATGTCTAGTAGAAAAGGGTAGGATGATCAAAAATACAGATATAAAGATGACCACACATCTTGTCTGTTCTGCCTAGGGGAAAAGCAAGATATTCAGGCTTGTCTAATTTGTTTTTCCCTTACTCATAAGACCCTAAGAGACAGGTGAGGATGTTCTTCGTGTTTCACTGTTGCAGTCATCACACTTGGGTTTTCCTGCCAGGGGTAGCCCTCAGCCGGCCTGAATACCAGAGGCTTAGTATTTCTGCATCGGTTGCTGTCACTCCAGGACTGTTGTCAGGTCGTCAGTGGTATAAAATCAGGCAGCCGACACCATTACATCAGTCTTTTTTGCCGAGGAGCCTGAAGCAGAAGTAGTTCACACGAGTGCTGGTTGGCCGTACCTGAGTTTTTCGTTTCCGAATTGAAGTCGAAGTCTTCTAAAGCTAAGTACCCTGTTGGGATCCTTTTTTCTTGCTCTGATGTCAGAAAAAGTTAACAATGGTCTCGCATGTGGAAAGCAAATACCACACCGTGACGTCCATTCTTACTGCATCACCTGTTTAGGCCCAGACCATGACGTCCCTCACTGTCGCTTTTGTGCTTTGTTCAACACCAGAATTATGCATCGTTGGGCCCTTATTGTAGCTAAATATTTTTGCTCAGTCCTCATATTCCGATATGGCTTCGGTAAGCCTTCCAACTATGGATCTTCTGAAAAAACATAAGGATAAAGACAGAGACAGACCGCACATGTCCAAAACTGCTGATGACGCTTCCATTAAGCTAGTCGTCAGTTCTCCACTCCTCCATGAGGTGCTTTCGCAGCTCCTGATGCCTGCTTCTGTGGATTTGCAGGCCTCTACTGAAAACTGTTTGGAGTCCGGTGTGTTGCAAGACTCTTCAACTAAGGATCCTGCGGATGTCTCTACCTTGGATGGGTCTGGAGCCGCTGAGCAGGCACTGGCTTTCGAGGAAGTTCTTCACACTACCAATACTCGACACAAACACACGGTTTCCTTCGCGTCTTCAGTTCTCTCTAAAACTAATGAGTTTCCAAGGCTAGGGTACAAACTACGCTTAAAAAAACGACGACCCAAGCTCAGTCACCTGCTTCCATGCCTCAGTTTCAAATGCTTAAATTGGCAGAAGACCTTATTATGCTTATTAGGGGAAGCCAGACTACCCCTTCCAAAGGAAAAAGAGACTTGTACCCAGTAGTTTTATCTGAACAGAAATCCGATGATGCTGATGTTTCTGAATATGAAGACATGCAACCCCTGTCTTATGAGGATTCTGATGCAGAGGAATCCATTCCTTCTGCCTCTCCTCCCAAGGATTTTTCATTTGGTGAAACCCTACATACTTTAAGGGAGCATTTCCAATGGGAATGTCAGGACTATCTTCAGTCAAAAAAGAGACTCAGGGAATTCTTTGATTTACCACAGCACAGACCTTTAGCCATTCCTCCTGTCCTGGATGTTGTAGATGATGTTTTTATGGAATCAAGTTTGACTCCTGACATCCTTCCTCCTCCTCCTGCTCCCACGAAACCTGACAGGTACTACAGAGTCCCTGACTCTCACAAATTCCTTTTCAAAAATCCAATTGCTGACCTAGAGGTCATCTTCCAAGGATCTAAAGGAATTAAAGCAACCTCAGCTAAGAATCCCACCCCCTCAGACAGGGATTCCAGAGCTTTAGACAGATAGGATAAAAAAGTATACACTTCTGCAACTCTTGCTATTAGAGCACTAAACTGACAGTTCCACATGCTGAATTATCAGCAGCATACCATGGAACTCCTCAAACAAAAAATATCTTCCTTTCCTGCTTGTGCAGAAAATAAATAATTAGAAGAGCTTATGCATTCTGCAAGCCAAGTTACTAAGCACAGCTTGCAATGTGGCTTTGACATCCTAGATGCATCTTGCAGGTCAGCAGTCACTGGTTCTGTCCTTAGAAGGCATGCTTGGCTTAAGGAACAGACCTTGCCAGGCCACGTCAAATCAAAATTATTGGACGCACCATTGAACAATGACAATTTGTTTGGCAACCAAGGTAGAAGAGGTCTTAAAAAAGATGGAAAAAAACGCTAAATCTATACAGACAGTTAAAGACATTTTACAGGTCCAGCCTCAGAGGTTCAATAGGCATTGCCCCTCCAAACACTGGTCCTTTCCAGCCCCCACCAGGCCAGCTCAGCCAAGACCCAGGGGAAGCAGACCCCCCAGACAGCAGTCTCAGGGAATGCAGAGATCTAAGCAATGGAGTTCCTCCTCTTCAAAAGCAGGGTGTTATGGTAAGAACTCACAATAACTTTACACCACCACCCCTTACATCTGCTCACCTGCTTGTGCCCCTAGGAGGAAAACTCTTCTTCCATGCAAACAACTGGGCCTCTATTACCAATGACCGATGGGTCCTCAACATAGTGTCCCAGGGATACAAATTTTGTTTCCACAATCTACCAACCCCAAAAGGGTTTCCAGATCTTCCTCCAAACCAGTGGCAGAGGCCATAAAACAAGTCCATTCCCTGCTCTCCATGCGGGCAATACAGCATGTTCCTGCAGGCAAGATAGGCCAAGGCTTCTATTCCAGACTTTTCCTGGTACCCAGATAAGAGGGCACCTGGCACCCAATCCTTTATCTATCCATTCTAAACACCTTTCTGGTGACACCAAAATTCAAAATGCTTACCCTCCAGTAGCTTCTTCCTATACTTTCCAAGGATGCTTGGTTAGCCACCCTAGACCTAAAAGAAGCCTACCTGCACATCCCAATCAGGGAATCTTGCATTAAATATCTACATTTCAGGGCAGGATCTATGCACTTTCAGTTATCTGCGCTTCCCTTTGACTTATCCACTGCTCCCAGAGTTTTCACAAAATGCCTGGCTCCAGCCATTGTTTTTTGCAGACAAAAGAAATATTCAAATTTACCCCTACTTAGACGATTGTCTGATTCAGGCAGACAGTCCGGAAAAGCTGTTACAGCACCTGACCTTTGTAAAGGACCTACTGACATCCCTGGGGTATACTGTCAACGAAAAGAAATCAGAACTAGGCCCCACACAAAAAATTGTATTCCTGGGAGAAAGCCTGGAGACAGCATCCCAGATGGCATTCCCTATTACAGAAAAACAAGCCTACCTGACTTGCTACTTCTCTCAACTAGCCACCAGAACCCAGTTATCCGCAAGGAAAATCCTGCAAGCTCTAGGGTTCATGGCCTCCTGCATTCTACTCATTCCATATGCAAGACTGCATATGAGGAAACTACAATGGTACCTAAAAAGTCTTTGGTGTCAACATTCTCAAGACCTGGAAACTATCATACCTATGATACCCTGTCTAAGGAAAGATTTTTTTTGGTGGGCAGCAGCATGCAACCACATCAAGGGACTTCCCTTCTCACAACCCCATGCTGCCCAGACCCTCACCACAGATGCATCAGACTATGCCTGGGGTGCACACCTGGATGGCAGGTGCATCCAGGGCCATTGGAGTCCAAATCCAATACACCTGCACATCAACCAAAGAGAGATGCTAGCTGTTCAGCACGCCCTGACAGATTTCAGACCCCCTACTCTCTCCGGCGCCCTCTAGTGATCAAAACAGACACCACCACAGTGATGTGGTATATCAACAAGCAGGGAGGGACTCACTCTTATCCTCTCTGCAGGCTCACCATGACCCTTTTGCGCATGGCCTCAGCCATGCAAATACACCTACTAGCACAACTCCTGCCAGGCTTCCTAAACTCTCTGGCAGACAACTTAAGCAGAAACCTGCTAGATCCACATGAGTGGCAGCTAGACCACATAGCCTTCAACCTTGTAACCCAGAAATGGGGCACCCCGAAGGTGAACCTCTTTGCCTACCACTCCAATTCATCACCTCAGCAAATTCTGCACTAGGGAACCTCACAGCAACACCTGGAAAGTGGATGCTCTATCCTTCTAATGGGTAAACCTCTCAATCTATGCATTTCTCCCTCTGCCACTCATTTCAAGGGTACTGCTCAAAATAAGGGAGTAAAAGCCAAGTGCAATCTTCATTGCCCCAGACTGACCATGCCAGCACTGGTACCCACTGCTGCACAGCCTGTCAACCCCTGCCACCATGGCACCTACCTCAGATCCCAACACTCCTGACCCAGAAGAATGGAGAATTCATGAATCTACAATTGCAGACCCTGAACCTGGCAGCCTGGCTTATTCCCTGACCTCTCCTCAAGCTACCAGTCTAAGCAAACAAGTCCTGGATGTTATACGTGAGGCCAGACGCCCCAGCACTAGAAAATCTGATGCTGACAAGTGGAAAAGGTTTTGCACCTAGATCCAGGCTAAGGGAGCCAAAACAGCACAGCCCTCCCTACCTCTCATCCTGGATTACCTAGCAGACCTACTACACAGGGGTCTATCCTTCTCTTCTATTAAAATTCATGCCTTTGCCATCTCTGCTCATTACAGCACAGAGCCACCTCTCTTCTCACACTCTCTCATCAAACAGTTCCTAAGAGGGGCTAACAACTTAAGGCCACCCAGAAGACCTCCTACCCCAGCTTAGGACCTTAACTTTCTGCTGGAAAAGCTCACTCTACCCCCCCCCCCCCTTTGAGCCTGTAGCTTCAGCAGAGTTAAAATTCCTCTCTTGGAAAACAGCCTTGCTTCTAGTCATCTATTCAGCTAGAAGAGTTTCAGAGCTACAAGCACTCATGGCTGTAGAGCCCTTCATCATTTTCCATGCTGACAGGGTCTCCCTCAGGACTAACCCATCCTTCATGCCTAAAGTGGTGTCCAGTGTGGCTCTCAACCAATCCATTAATTTGCCCACCTTTTTCCCTAACCCACAAAACAATGGAGAAAGGATTATGCACTCTCTAGATGTGCACAGACAGCTCAGATTCTGTCTGGATAGGACTAAATCTTTTAGAAAAACTGACCAATTGCTAGTCCGCTTTGGAGCAGGGGCAGAGGGCAAGGCCATATCCAAACAAACAATATCCAAATGGATAGCACACTGCATGTGCCTATCTTCTTTAATCCAGTGCAGGCTTTGCCACCACTGTCTTACAGGGTATCCTAGCCAGCCCTCAGTCTTCTTGATTGCCTCCACCCTTTTATTCAGCTTTGGGAATCAACCCAAGTGTGATGACTGCAATAGTGAAACATGAAAAACATAGTACAGTTGTGTACACTGACCATAAATGTAGATGTTAGAGTATATTCACTGTTGCAGTCCTGGTTTCCCACTCTCCATCCCCCTTGTCTCTCTCTCTCTCTTTCACTTTCCTTACAGGGAATTTTTTGGTATTTACTTTCTACTTGTGGTGTTCTTCCACCATAAAGACAATGAGCCAGCAAACTGTGACCTGAAAAATGTATTTATTAATGCAGCATAAAAAACAAGTGACCAGACCTGTTTCGGCTGGTAAGAAACACAGCCTTCTTCAGTGTGAACATAAAAAAAAAAATGCTACTGTTTATATACCTGCATCTTAATTGATTACTCAAAACCTTCATTGGTTTATTTAAAATTGCTCATTGAGACCAGGTGGAAATAATCCACCTAGCTTTACAATCCATTTTTTTCTTTAGAATCTAGAATGGAATGCCAACCTGTTTTGTTTAATTTATTTCCCTTTACCACATCAATAATCATAAATCTAAATTTAGCTGATTTGTGTATCATGCAATATTTATGTAGTGCATTGTTGGATTTTTTGTTCTTAATGTTACTTACATGCTCAGAGATTCTCAGCAGAAGAGGCCGAGAGGTTTGGCCAATGTTGAAAGATCCACAAGTGCATGTGGCAAGGTATACAAGCCAATCACTGCTGCAACTGGCAAAAAATTTAATGTCATACACAATGCCATAATTTTTACTCGTGAACTGTTTGGACTTAGATATTTTATCACAGTGTATACAGTGACCACATGGAAAACATCTAATCAAAGGTTCACCTGTAATGGTAGTTTGTGTCACTTGAGATCAGTTTTTGTCATGAGAATGTTTATAATGATTGAAACCGGATGCCAAGTTTTTACCTTTGCGAAATGAAAACAGACACCTATCCGGTAACATATTCAATAGTTCCTGATCACACTGTATGTTCCAATGTCTGTATATGCTGTTAAGTACATCTGAATTCCTCGCATATGTAGTGACAAATCTAATGGGTTGTGGGTTCCGTTCTTCACGTGATTTATAGGTCAACAGATCCTCCCTTTTCAGTGTATTCGCCCAGTTGCTGGCCCGCAGAACATGTCCCATATGATATCCCCTGGACTTAAATCTGCTAGTAAAGTCCTGTCTATGTTCTTGAAAAGTGGGTCCCTGAGAACAAATATGCCTCATTTGTATGTATTGTGATTTGGGGATATTCTTTGCTATGTCAGGAGGATGAAAACTGGATGCATGGAGGACAGTATTGAATTGTGGATACTTCCTATAGACCTGTGTACTTAAAGTATGATCAGGTAATCTATTGATCAAGACATCAAGGAAAGTGATGGTATCTACATGATGGTTAACTATAAAATGCAGGCCCCATTTGTTGTCATTCAAATAGGATATAAATTCCAACAAGTAATCCACATCTGTCCTCCAAACCATCCAGCAGTCATCCAAATAGCGTCTTCAAATGTCAATTTCAACCAGGAAAATATTATGGCTACTATCATAAATAATTTGCTCCTCAATAAATGCCATGAATAGGTCAGCATAAATGGGGGCAAAAGATGCCCCCATAGCTGTACCCTTGGTTTGCCAATAGCAAATATCCTGGTAAAAGAAGACATTGTTAGTTAAGACATGTTCTGCAAGACCTACAAGAAAGTTGTTGAAATCAGGCTGATATAAATCAGCCACTTGCAACCAATAACCAGTGGCTTCCAGCCCAACTTGATGAGGGATGTTAGTATATAAAGCACTAACAGAGTGTGCACATAAGCCATCCTGGTTCCAACTGGGTTTCAGAAATGATTTTGAGGAATTCTGTGGTTTCTTGTAGACGAGAACGTACCCAAGGTAGCAAAGGCTTCAGATATTTAGTGAGAAAAATTGACAAAGGTTCCGTAATATATCCTTTTCGTGAAACAATTGGTCTTCCGGGTGGATGAACAGGATCTTTGTGTATTTTGGGTAGAAAATAGATGTACTAATTAGCAGAATCATGAACCATGAGTCACTGCATCACCCTATTAATGATAATACCTTCGTCCCTAGCAGTTAACAAAAAGTCATCTATTTGCTTCTTGAATCTAAAGGTGGGGTTGATGGGCATTTCATTCATTTGCCCACCTTTTTCCCTAACCCACAAAACAAGGGGGAAAGGATTCTGCACTCTTTAGATGTGCACAGACAGCTCAGATTCTGTCTGGATAGGACTAAATCTTTTTGAAAAACTGACCAATTGCAAGTCTGCTTCACAGCAGGGGCAGAGGGGCAAGGCCATATCCAAACAAATAATCTCCAAATGGATAGCACACTGCACATGCCTATCTTCTCTAAATCCAGTGCAGGCTTTGCCACCGCTGTCTTACAGGGTATCCTATAGCCAGCCCTCAGTCTTCTTGACTGCCTCCACCCTTTTATTCAGCTTTGGGAATCAACCCAAGTGTGATGACTGCAACAGTGAAAGATGAAGAACATAGTACAGTTGTGTACACTTACCATAAATGTAGATGTTAGAGTGTATTCACTGTTGCAGTCCTGGTTTCCTACTCTCCATCCCCCTTGTCTCTCTCTCTCTCTCTCTTCCACTTTCCTTACAGGGAATTTTTGGTATTTGCTTTCTACTTGTGGTGTTCTTCCACCATAACCTAGCTCCCTATTTGGGGGCTCCTGACAGTTAGGACAAGAAAAACTGATGTAATGGCATCAGCTGCCTGATTTTATACCACTGATGACATGACATCAGTCCTGGAGCTACAGCAACCGATGCAGAAATACTAAGCCTCTGGTATTTGGGCCGACTGAGGGCTACCCCTGGCAGGATAACCCAAGTGTGATGACTGCAACAGTGAATACACTCGAACATCTACATTTATGGTAAGTGTATACAACTGTACTTTCCATTTTGCTTCATTTAAAAAAATAAAAAGAAAGTTCTTGTCAGTGGTATTGTGGTTCAAGGTGCTGGTTCCCAAGACTGTCCCCCTCCTATCCCAAAGAAAAAGAAAGTTTTAAGGGAAGGCTTAATTTACTTGTCCAGCTTCCGCTATACTCAGGCTTTTGGTCTGTGACTCTGCCTCTGCCATCTCAGAGCACTCACATTCTTTTCTGATTCCTGTCTACTTCTCTGGTGTTGCTGTTCCTGAAGCTGCTAAGGGCCAGGAAGAGACATATCTTTTGGCTTCAAAGAAGGTAGCAGATATTCTTCCTTTTCAGGGCTGCACTGTGGAGATGGATTCCTAGTGTGATGACAAGATGTCTGAACTCCTTTTATCAACAGACACTCCAAGGAAAAAGAATCACAAAGGTAATCATACATCAACCTCAGTATCCCCTTTAACCAAAGGAACTAAAGAGGATTGGCTAGTTTTTGCCAAGAGCTTGTTTAATGCCTTTCAATAATTAGTCTAGGATTTCTAAAATAAAAAGAATCCCCATCAGATTCTGATGTTCAACAAATAGAGTATGCCTGTCATATTTCTGTTCCACAGAACTGGCAGCACGAGTCAGAAAAAAAAAATTCTTCAGACTTTCCTGCTGAGACTGCTGTCTCCTTCTGACACTGTTTTGCAGGATGAAGGGTCTCTAACTGGGAACTAAATGGGAATATCAGAAACCCAGCAGAGGTATTATGATTTAATACAGATGAATACCCCTCAGCCTGCAGCTGTTCCTCCTGTTTTAGCAGTTTTAGAAGATGCCTTCCTTGCAGCTAGTTGTTTACCGGACAGTCAGCCACCTTCTCAAAAAAAAAAAAAAAAAAAGTCAGTCAAATTATATAAAGTGCCTTAAACTGAAAAAAAATGTTATTTAGGAACCCCAGAGCACACCCTGACATGGTATCTCTGTCAAAACCTCTCTCTTCTAAACATCTTATCCTATTCCAACAGCAGAGCTTTTGATAGGTTTGGAAAGACAGTATATACTTCCACCTTGGCATTTAGAAAATTAAACTCTCAAGCACACGTGTTTAAGTTTTTACTGACTTCTGTTGACAAAATGAGAAACTCATTAACTGACCTTCCTCAGTCTTGCACTAAGTGCATTTTTAAATTCCCTACTCTGCTGCATGCCTCAAAATAACCAAGCATTCACTTAAATGTTCTTATGACACTGCTGTTGCTGGCTGAGTAATGAGAAGATTTGCTTGGCTGCGCTCACAGAACTTGCCAGAAGATGTCAAGGCTGACCTTTTGAATACCTCCTTGGATAAAGAGGTGCTATTTAGTTATTCTGCTAACATTCTTAAACTATTCAATGAAAGGGGAAAGCTTATTCTGGGGGGGTGGGTATCTTGAATATTTCAGTCCTACATTCTTAAATACAATAGGAACTTTCCATCCAGTGCAGGAACATTTTATAGGAAGTAATGCAATACAGACAACAAAAAACAGGCAAACAAACATTTAGGAAACAATGGCAAAAGTGGTAAAATGAAAGGGTATCCCCAAAGACAAAGGGCAACCTAATGGCAATCTGTAAAATCCTCACCCCCTTGGCAACCATGTAAAACTTTCCCAGAGTTTGTCTTTACCTACCTTTTTGGTGCAGCATTATAGGACACTCATGGATTCTGAAAATTACCCTGAAAGTTTACAACTGGCAGTGGGACTCTCCCAGGGGATTCCCCCCACAGCCACCTAGTCAAACTTTACTGTTTTCTCCTATTCTGGATCATATGCTGTCTCTAGAAGTCATATAGCCTATTCCTACACACAAAACAGGAAAGGTGTTTTATTCAAGGATTTTTCTGGTACCATAGGAAGGAAGGAAGGAAACTACAGGCCTTTTGTGGCTCTCTCCTTTCTACACCTTCACATAAAAATTCCAAAGTTTGTAATGCTGTTTCTACAGTCTCTCTTACCACACATTCCTCCTCAGTTTCCTAGTAATTTTAGATCTAAAATATGATTACCATGTCCCTATTTTCAAATGTTTCAGATTTTTTAAATATTTATCTAGTTCACAATTTCAGTTCTTTGTTTTACCTTTTTGTGTTTTCAGAGCTGCAACAGTATTCATAACGTCTCTAGCTCCTATAGTAGCCTGTTTCATATTAAAGGGAATACACATTTTTCCATATTTAGATGACATATTTTTGTACAGTGCTTTTCAGGCTGTCAAAAATCCCTTCTCTTTCTGACAAATATATTTCTCAATGTAGGATTTTCAGGTAAACCTAAAAACATCTCTCATTCCATGCAAAAAGATAGTGTTCCTAGGGTACCTCTTGGACACCCTAAGTATAATGGCTTTTCTTTCTCAAGAAAAAAGTAGATAAAATATTACTTCTAATGTATTAGTCTGTTTCAACAGCCATGGATTATTGTCAGGATTCTATTTTCATTGCCTCTATTATTGTCATGATTTCTCTGGTCAGGGATCCCTGTTGACATGCTGGCACTTGAAATGCTGAGCAGAGAAAAGCCTTAAAAAAGGCTGAAAACCTGTGAGAAGATTGAATCTTGAACATTGCTCTTCTCCTTTACACTTTTTTTTTTTTTTCAGGGAGCCAATCCACCCTGCACTTCCAATATGGTGGCAAGCCCTCCACACCCCAGACTTATATATACCAACTTCAGGATTGCTATACCTCAGAAAAGAGGCAATATTCTGACAAATAATCATTTCAGACTTAGTCCGCCTTTGGCCATTCAGTTTCCATGTTTCAGGACACGGTCCAGCAGGTCCCGACATTTCAGATGATTACTTATCCCTAGCCAGACTCCACATGAGAAAAATGAAATGATTTCTCAAATCCTTGTTGACTCAGCACCGGCATCCCTTCTCCTTTCACTTACATTTCCTGAGTTTTTTTTAAATAGGGAAATCCATTGGTGGTTGAAGCAGTTGTCCTTAAACACAGGCCTTCCCCTGACATCTGCAGCACCTACTCAGTCTGTGCATGCAAATGCATTAGACTTTGCAAGGGGAGTGGTATCAAAAGGAGTAAAGTTCCAGGATATGTGGAACAAGCAAAATAAGCAGAAACATTCACTGAAATCTGTAAATCACATTTGGATTCCAGGCCCTTTGCTAGTAGTCACAGATAACACCTTAGTTACACAGTATATAAACAAACAGGGAGAAACAGGTCATACCCCCTTTTTAGATTATCAGTGATAGCCTGGGAACTTCCAACTCAATTAAATCTTTAGCTAGAGGCTACCTACACACCATCAGAGCAGAATGTTGCAGCAAAGTTGAGCAGGACCAGGACAGACACCCCCCCCCCCTAAAAAATTGTAGTTGCACACTGGGGTCTTCCAGGAATTTTTCCAACAGTGGCAAACTTCTCCCTTTGATCTGTTTACCTCCATTCAGAATAGACAGGCAAAGTTCTTTTTCAGACCTCTTTGCAAATTGGCCTGGAAGACAGATGCCTTTTCATTCCCTTGGACAGGAATGCTCTTGTATGCCTTTGCATCCATTCCTTGTAATAACCAGTGTCCTTTTTAAGATCCAGATGGACTACTCAAAGAATTCTGGTAACTCCCTTTTGGCCCAGGAAACAGTGGATGTTATGTAGTCGAATCTCGCCTACATTCTTACCCCTGGGTTCGGAGCCGAACCTTGGCTCCAACTCGGCCATACTCTAGCTCAAAGTCTTCAATTGGCTTGTGGCTAAGAGGTATCCCATGCTGCAATGCACCTATCCCCAGATCTCATTTGCTGCTCGTACAGCTCGGACGTGGTCTCACTCTTGGCCATGGTTAACTACAATTTTTCAATTTATTTTTTCAATATTGTAGCTCCAAAAGCTATTTTCATAGCTGGTGTATGTGTTTTGCTTCAGCTGGTTGTGTGACCAGTTCTGTTGACCCTTTTCTTGGTATCCCATTTCCTTTTTGGTGTTTACGGGCTAGGCCCATTTCAGTTAGAGGATCTAGTCTTCCCCTGTATTTTGTAGTATACCTGTTAGCGGGTTTTGTTGTGTGACTGTTTTTGGTGCCTTTTTTCCCCTGGGCTAGGCCCGTTTAACTTAGAGGACCTAGTCATCCTGTGGTGATCCCGCGGTCTCTTGGCCATTTCAGTTAGAGGCTCTAGTTTCCCAGGCTCTATCTTGGTTATTTTGGTGAAGGTGTCCCTACTGTTTTTCCCTGTGTGTGTGTGTGTGTTCTTGCTTTCAGCATGTCCAAAGATTCTAAAGAACACAGGACTTCGGGCTTTAAAAAGTGTGTCAAATGTAATAAGATGTCATTGATGGATGGGCACTCAGTGTGCATGTATTGCTTGGGGGCTATTCATCTACAAGAATCCTGCTTGTTCTGCCATGCTTTCAGTCCCTGTGTGCTGCAAGACAGGAAGAACAAGCATATTTTAAAAGGACTGCTGAAACTTTCCTTTGAAGAAGATTTGGAGAGGTCTTCTAGTTCCAGATCCTCTCCTTCCGAACCGGTCAGAAAAACAAACAAAAAATCCTCAAAGAAACGCTCTCCGGCTCTGTCAGTTTCCTCGGAGTCACTGGAAAAAATCACCAGAATTATAGTGGCTTCTTCAGCTACACTGGCTTCGGGGCCGACAGAAGGCAGCGCATCTATGATGTCGACATTGGCTCCCAGTCTATTGGAGCTGGTCTCCAGTTTTTCGCCCGGTTTCTCCGACTCACAGGTCTCCATCTGCAGGGAGATCAAGATTCCCGAACGTGTCCTCTAGGACCCTTTCCAATGATGATGTCACTAGAGTGGTGAGGAAACTGCTCCAGTCATCGGTGCTGGCTAAGTTGCTTTCGGCTCTGGCCCAGTCGGCTCCGGAGCCCATCATCCCTTCATCTTTGGCTGCTCCTCTGCTGAACCTTTCTTCGGAGCCAGAGCTGTCAGTTCCGTCAGATGCCCTGTGGTTGGTTCCAGTAGCCCCTTCTGGCATCTTGGCTCCGATCTCCACTCCGACCCCATCGGCGCTGTCCACGGTGTCCAGGATTCACAGTTCACCTGTGGGACCCGAGAGGGGGGTCTCGGATCGATCTTCAGCTCTGACCTTTCCTGTCGGTGCTTTGGCTCAGGTGAGCGTGGACCCGACATCGGCTTCGGACCTCATCTCCTCTGCTCCGAGGGCTACTACCATATCTTCCACGGTTAGCCGACCTTCAGAGCTGGGGGGATCAGCTTTCAAGGTCATGAGGAGTGCACTGGCCAGGTCGTCAGCTGCATCTTATGGCACCAACACTCTTCCCCCTCCAGCATCGATATCAGTCTCAGATCACGCTCTATCCGCAGACAGCAGAGAACCAAGGCCTCAGGATACTTCCATGAGTGGTCCCCAACTTTGAGGCCTCCCCAGATTTTCTACCTGAGGAGCCCCCCAGAAAGAGTGTGTGTGAGAGGAAGCACATTGACTCCCAAGATGAGTCTCTTACGTCTGACACTGACCTCGAGAAGTCAGAGGGGTCCCCCAAGTCGTCTTCTGACGATATCTCTTTCTCAGATGTCTTGGAAATATTGAGACAGAGAGGCGGCTGGCCCTCCAAAGCCCCTTCTGAGGAGAAGTCGGTGTTCCTGAAGGCTTTTGGGTCCCAACCCTCCGCCTCTTGGGTTTCTCCCCCGTTTGACCTCATTTATCAAAAGGTGTGTAACTCCAGACACTGTGGAACCGGTCCCTATGAGACCCAACAAGTTTTTGTCTGCTCTCCCTGATAGAGAATTTCTTATGAAAGGCGTTCCAGTAGATGCCATGGTGGTGGCAGCAGCCACCAAGAAGGAACTTGCAGAAACTTCATCTACCATCCATCCCCCTAACAAGGAGTCCAGGGCTATGGACAGGTATGGGAAGTGTGTGTTCTCTTCAGTGGCCTTTACACTGCTGTCGCTGAACTATTTGTCGCATTTTACACGGCTCCGGAGAGATCTCCTAAAAGAGATGGGAGATTCTCTACCGGGTAACGTTTCTGATGCTGTGGCTCAGAAGGTCAATGCTCAGATGTCTACCCTAAATTCTATTGTCAACTCCTCCATGAGGCTGATCTCTTACGGAGCGTGCAGGGCTGCGGGTTCTGGAGTCTCTCTTACGAGACACTTCTGGATGCACCTCTGCAACTTCGTGGAGGCTTTCAAGTCTACCCTTCACCAATGCCCCCTTTGACGGTTCATCCTTATTTGGAACCAAGGTGAAGGACACTATCACTAGGTGTGAGCAGGAAGGAAAAACCCTGCCTGCCATGGGAGTCCATTTTTCCATGCCTTCTAGATCTTACCCCAAGGGCCAGAAGTGTGGAAAAATGTGGTTCAGAAAATTGCAGAGGTTTTTGCACGATGCACAGTGTGATTCCCCCTCCAGAGGCAGAGGAGGGGGTGGAAATTCAGGTAGATGCCACCCTAGAGGCAGAGGAGGCCTGCATAACCAGGGGGACCACAATTCCTTTTGTGGTTCTCCCTACCTGTGCTCCTGAGGGGAGGGGCCCAACTATGCGTATCTGGAGCCATTCGGGGGTCGCATTTCTGTATACCCAGAAGCCTGGCGAGACATCACCCAAGATGAGTGGGTATTAGAGATAATTTCCAGAGGTTATCATATTCCCCTTCTTTCTTATCCCTCTCCAAACAAAAGAATCCCAGATGTTCCACCCAGTCAAAGGGATTCTGCAACTTTAGAAGTACAAAAGTTGCTGTCAAAGGGAGCCATCCAGCCTGTCCCCTCAGACCAAGTAGGATTAGGGACTTACTCCAGATTCTTTTTGGTGCCGAAAAGAACAGGGGACCCGAGACCTATCTTGGATCTCAGCCGTTTGAACCTTCATGTAGAGAAGTCCAAGTTCCGCATGGTCACGTTACAGTCATTTCTCCCGTTATTAGGGAAAGATGTGTGGATGTGCTCCATCGACCTCAAGGATGCTTACTACCATATCAAAATGAACAGGGCATCCAGAAGTCACTTACGCTTCCGGCTGGGAGCCAGTCATTTTCAGTTTTGCACCCTGTCTTTTGGTCTCACCACAGCCCCCAGGGTGTTCACCAAATGCATATCAGTGGTAACGGCTCACTTGAGACATCAGAGATTCCAAGTGTTTCCATACCTGGACGACTGGCTCCTGTCTGCCACCACCAGGCATCTACTGCTACAGACCAGGGACACCACTATTGCGCTGTGCAAAAGTCTGGGAATTACTCTGAATTGGGAAAAGTCTGCCTTGTTGCCCTCGCAGCATGTTAGCTTTATAGGTGCTGAATAAGACACGTTGCTCATGAGGGCCTTCCTTACAGAAGAGAGAATTCAGGTTTTACAGCAGCAGGACTACACTTTGCTACCATTGAAGAAGGTCAAGGCAAAAGTGGTCCTCAAGTTATTAGGGACCATGGCTGCCACGATTATGCTAGTTCCTCTTGCAAGACTACACATGAGGCTTCTTCAGTGGCTACGTTTTGCCCAATGGTCTCTACAGCATCTCCCGCTCTCCCATCTTATTCTGATTACAGGCAGGTGCAAGCAGGATCTGCGCTGGTGACTTCAGACCAGCAATCTCAACGCGGGCATGCCTTTCGTTCTTCCTTCTCCAGTTGCCACAGTGACCACGGATGCCTCCCAGATCAGGTGGGGGGCATTATCTTGGCAGGACAGTCCAAGGCACATGGGAAGAACATGAGACCCATTTGCATATCAATGTCTTGGAGATCAGAGCGGTACTATTAGCATTGCAAGCACTTCAGGGCTTTCTTCCTCATGGGACAATTGCAATCCACTCAGACAACATGTCAGTGGTATGGTATCTGAACAAACATGGAGGAACCAGATTGTATCCCCTTTGCAGAGAGGCACTTCGAGTGTGGCAGTGGGCAGTATCTTCCCGACGCTTTCTAGTGGCAAAGTACATACCAGGGAAGTCCAACATGATTGCTAACAGGCTGAACAGAGCTATTCTGATGCCTCACAAGTGGTCCCTGAGCGAACAAGTGGCGGAGCATATTTTCCGCAGATGGGGTCAGCCTTACTGTGATCTATTTGCCAGCCCCCTCAATGCCAATGCCCCGGAGGGGGAGGCACCCAGGGACGCTCTAGTTCACAATTGGCCCAATGGTCTTCTCTATGCCTTCCCGCCAGTCCCCCTGATAACGGAGGTTACTCAGAAAGCACAATCTGTGGGAAGCAAAATGATACTGATTGCACCACACTGGCCTCGTCAGATTTGGTTTCCTTTTCTCCACCCTTATCTAATGGACGATCCGTGGATTCTGGACCCAGAGCCAGATCTGCTGACTCATATGTCAGGGCAGTTCCACCCCTCCATTCAGACCCTCAAGTTGACAGCATGGCTGCTCCAATTCCATCCCTAGTCAGGCTTCATGATTTTTCCCCGCAGGTGGTTCATATTCTGTCTTCTTCCCACAAGCCTTCTACTAGGAAGATTCATTCCAGTAAGTGGAAAAGATTCTCCATTTGTGTTCATGAAAGGCAGATTGATCCCTATACAGCTCCCATTTCATCAGTTTTCGACTTTCTTTCTCAGCTGTTCAGCCAGGGATCAGCTGCGGCAACTATCAAAGTGCAGTTAGCAGCCATTTCTACTTTTCATGTTGCTAATGAACCCAATCTAATGGCGCACAGACTTTGTAGGGCTTTTCTGAAAGGGACTACGCTACTTCGACCTCCAGTCTTTGATCTTGTAATGTCATGGGACCTTAATTTTGTGTTACAGTGGCTTACTTTGCCTCCTTTTGAGCCCATGGCAACCTGTGACATTAAATTTTTGTCTTGGAAGACAATCTTTTTGATAGCCATCACTTCGGCTAGGCAGGTCTCTGAACTCCAAGCTTTATCGGTTCGTCCCCCTTACTTGGTATTTCACAAGGATAGGATTTCACTGAGACCTAATCCTTCCTTTATGCCTAAGGTTGCTTCAGTGGTCAACCTCAACCAGTCCATTGAGCTGCCTGTATTTTTCCCTAAATTCTCTAACAGGGCAGAATTTAAGTTTCATCAGCTAGATGTCCACAGACAATTGTGTTTATATTTACATAGAACAAAAGATATTAGGAAATCAGATCAACTCTGTCTCGTTTTCAGACAACAGACTTCCAGTTTCTAAAGTAACTCTGTCCAGATGGATTTCTAATTGCATTTCCTTCATTTATACTTCAAATGGCAAGGAGTTACCCTTTAAAGTGAAGGCTAATTCTAAATGATCAGTGTCTACCTCTACTGCCTTTCAGGCTAGGATGTCTATGGATGATATTTGTGCAGCAGCCACTTGGGTATCTTCTCACACCTTTATTAGTCACTATAAATTGGATCTGATATCTAGAGGCAGATCTTCCTTTAGTTCCACAGTGCTCAGGAGTACTTTCCAGTGAGCCATCCAAGGTTTAGGTGCTAGGGATGCTGTCCCAGGGTTAGGAATGTAGGCGAGATTGGACTACATAACATCAGGAAGTTATGTACTCACCATAACGTTCGATGTATGTAGTCCATCTCGCCTCACATTCTTACTAACCCTCCCACCTACCCCCTCCTGGAGGACCTAGAGGTTGAGCCTCTGTGTTCAGCATTCCTTTTTGATGTGTTGAGTTGGTTCTTCCTCTCAGCGTGCTGGTGTGTGTGTATGTGAGCTTGCAGCAAACAAGATCTGGGGACAGGCGCGTTGCAGCATAGGATACCTCTTAGCCAGGAGCCAACTGAAGACTTCAAGCTAGAGTATGGCTGAGTCGGAGCCGAGGTTCAGCTCCGAACCCAGAGGTAAGAATGTGAGGCGAGATGGACTACATACATCGAACGTTATGGTGAGTACATAACTTCTTGTTCTCCCTTCTCTTGAAAATGGCCAAGAGCAATTACTTCAAGCTTCCCTGTCCGGGAATCCTTTGTCTACCCTGTCTTCAACTTTTCAAATGACTGCCGGGATGACAGAAATTTCATACCTATTAGGCACCTTTTTTGTAGCAGGTATTAAAGAAAGCTAAAATGCCTCATAATAGAAAAAAATATGTGAAAAAGATTTTTTAGTTCGTGCCAAACCACAATCCGATTACGGTCCACAGTTCCTTGGTTCTGCAGTTTTTGTGGGAGTTATCTTCTGGCTTTTCTTATTCTTCCATTAAGATTCACCTTTCAGCCATCTCAGTGTATCTGCCAATGGACTCCTCTTTTTACATTATCTCAAGGGAAACAATTCCTGGAAGGGGAATTACACATTTGTTCACCTATGAAACAGGTGATTCCAGCATGGGATCTTAATTTTATTCTTTATAAAGTTGCACCTTTTCCTTTTAAACCAACTGATTTAAAGTTCTTATCATAGCAAACAGCATTACTTGCTGCACTGAATTCTCCTAGAGGAACATCTGAGTTACAAATTCTCAAGACTCAACACTACGTCATATTTCATAAGGACAGGTTCACTTTAAGAACCAATCCTTCATTTATGCCTAAAGTGACTTCAAAGTTTACATTGAACTTGCCTTCTTCCCAGAACTGAAAAATAATTCTACATACTTGGGCAACTCAGATACTACACTGACAAAACTAAAATCTTTGGGAATTCAGATTATTTCCTATGAAGACTAGTAGAACAACTCTTCACTAGCCAGCATATCTATAGTAGCCTCCTACAGTCTAATAACTTGCAACAACAACAGTAGGAATCATGATATTTGTATAGGAACTGTATTGAAGTTAATTCAGCATACTAACTAGGATCTCATAATGCCAATCCAATGACATCCCATCACTTTGTTTGATGTTAAATCCCCTCTTAATTGTGTAATTTTTATCTTATATTCTTGTTGACGTATTGCATTGATATTGTATATTGTATTTTGTATCCATATATTCTTGTATTTCTGGAGCTTTTCTCCCCAGGACTCCATTGAAAACGGGTTCTTCAAGGCCCAATTGGACTGTCCTGGCAAACAAACTGAAAATAAAATAAATAAATAAATGAAGACAAAAAAAGGGATGATCTGTTTTAAAACAAACAATTTTCAAATGGTTATATCATTCAATTCAATTTTCTTATTCTTTCCATTACAAAACACTTCCAGACAAAGGCAGAATCCATTCTACTAGGCTATGGCTACATCTATGGCTTTTTGTAAAGGGGTAAACTCTAGAAATATTCTACAGGCAACAACTTGGCCATCTCCCCTCAATTTTACTAGACACTATAAAGCTGACTCTTTCTAATACCAGAATAGGATTTGCTAGAACCATTTTCCAAGGGCTCCTAGACTCTGAGCCTTCTTCCTCCTCCCTTTCTTTCTAAGCCTTGGTATTCATTTCATAAAGCTTAGTCTATTGCAGTGGTGATCTAGTGATAAATATTATACAGTTGTGCAAGTAAACACATCCTAACAGTAGATGTTCAAATAGGTCACTGTTGCAGTACAAATATCCTTCGTCCTCTCCCCTTTTTAGTTTTTGTTATGCTAGGGTGGGGGGATTCCTATCTTCCCCTGTCCTCACACATACCAGTTTGACAGGGCTCTAGTCTCCTATATTTTGCGGCAAAAACTTTCTGATTGTTGGTACTTGTGCCTATGCTCTTAAACCACTTGCCCTTTTCTCTAATGGTTATACAAGCACATAGGTGACCTAGATCTTTGAAAGCTGACTGAATGTCCAAACACTGGCAGGATAAACTTGTCCTGTTTGATTCTCAGCTAAAGCGTCTTCTGTGTGGAGACATGCGTGAATGGGCGTACCTTCGTTGAAGGTTGTGCCTCAGACCTGGCAAGTCAGTACGTAAAAATCTACTGCCAATCATTAGCGGACCGGTGTTCCGCTGTGGCGACCCCTAACCGGGAAAAGCCGAAAGATACAACATTAATATTCCTTTATTACATACATTCTGTACAATATGGACCGACCATCATACTCTCCAGAATACAAACTGCAAATTTTCAAGAAACCCTAAGCCTTCCTACATCCAGAAATAGAGATTCTCTAGCAAATAGCTAGGAGTCACCCTTCTTGGGTAATGTTATTTGGCCTTGGCTCCTTAGTGTCATCCCATTTCTTATCACCTTCTAATCTCTTGCTACTGGTATGATCCCTAGATGAATTTTTTTTTCTCCCAGAATTTATTTTTATTCAACCTTCTTTGTTTTGGTAGAATGTGTGTGATCCTATTTCTCATCCAGTATCTCCTAATCACCAGAAATCATTCTTATTCATCCATTATTTCTTCTTTTATTGCCACAAGTGTACTCCTCTTGGGTCTATATCACCAGATCAAATGTTTAGGTTATCGAACACCTAACATCTAACTGGTAATACAGAAAGCAAAAAACTGTGAACGGACGATTTAATGCAGAGAAAGAATTCCTTGGCCGTTAGACGGATTTTGCCATTTTTGTCTACTGTAGAGTGATTTCGGAGTTGGTATATTTAGTTGGGGGGGTGGGCAAAGCCCCCCACTTTGTTTGGGTTTAATTTCGTTTTGTTTTTGTGACCAACAGAAGTCTTTCCCTGCGCCATTCTCGTTTTTTTCATTTCTGTATTATCAGTTCGATGTTTAGGTGTTCAATAACCTAAACATTTGATCTGGAAATATAGACCCACTCCTGTTTTTCTACCCCCTAGCACATCAACAGAGTAACCATCTCCAACACATTTCCTTATTAATTTCTCATATTCTGATTTGTTTTTAAATGTGTCTCGTGTCTGTATTCTGTACTGTATAAAAAGGCTGCTACACTGTTATTTTTGTTTGACTACCTACTAGGCCGTTAACATTACATGTTAAAAATCTCAAAGACATTTTCTATTCATTCAAAATCTCAGAGATCCTTTTCTCCTTTATATTCTGCTTACATAGTGTGGACTGCTTCTCTGCTTAGTTAAAACAAACAAAAAATATAAGCAATATGACTATCTAGCCTAAATGTAAATATTTTCTCAATGTTTATTTAAACAATGTTGCAACTGCTCTCTTCCCAAACACTGAAACCCATTAATTATGCAACTATGAGCTATGTAGATATACAAAAAAAAAAAATTTTACAACATCCTTCCTTATTATTTTCATGAGCAGATGCTCAATTTAAGCATTCCTTTAACATCTTCAAAACCCTGTCACTGATTCCACCCCCCCCCCCTGGCCCACCCCCATCTCCAGGGTATTCCTAGTCTTACTTTTCCCCTAAATATGTTTAGTTTTCAACATCATAGTCTCTCTACAACTCTCTGTCATTTATCTCTGTAACTTTAACCATTCTTTATGTATGTATCTTCTCATTCTTCCTCCTACCATTTACTGTGTCTTTTTCAGACATTTGTTCTGTAGCATGTCTTCAATGTGTAGCAAGTCTGTATCTTTTAGTTGCTGTTTATGTCCTACTAGGTTCCCTAATTGTTTGAACGTGTGTGTTCTTTTATTATTCACTGAGAACAATGTGCTCTGTTGCAGGAATCTTCCCATTAATTTCACAGTTTAACTTTCTCTTAGTTCGGCAATTTTATATTTGACCTATTAAAAATGTGCCTTTTCTCCCCCACCTTCCTACCCAGAAGTCACACACCCAGTTTTGCTTTCAGCTTAGAAAAAGCAATATGGAGACCATTAATGCTACTTTCTGCCTTTCTTCAGACCTTAAATCACCTGCACTGTCTAATAAATGAGCCTGTACAATTACAGTCTAATAAAAATATTTTAAATGGCTTCATGATTCATCTCACTATCATAAATAGCCCCTTTTTCTCATTTTCATTTGTAAAAAGGAATTGTCATAATTTCTCCCTTTTATCATGGATAGCAAATAGCACACCAACTGAACATAACAGTTTGTATAAAAGCATACAAAAAGAAATTGTGAGGAAAAAAAAACAAAAACTTGAATCAAATCTCATTTTAGTAATTCACTTCAGTCCTTCATCTCATTCTCATACACTTTACCCAAGATTTTAATGTGTCACTTACCAGCTAATACTGATTATTAGTCCCCCAGTCATTTTAGTCACGTTCACAGTGTTCTGCCCTGTGTATAAAGACACTCTTATTTTTTGTGAGAAACACCCCATGTGTCTGTGATTATATTGCATTTTCATCTAAAGAAGGGAAAGCTTTTTCACTGGCCATCATTCCTCTAGACTTATGACCTGCTTGTCCTTCTCCCCTATACACTCAGACTGGTCTTTGGGAGGTGTCTTCTTGAAATACTTAAATATGTTCTAGTACATTAAGTGCCAACTCCGAGTCCATTAATGACTTGCTACCCATGAAAAAAAAGAGAGCTTTCAAAGTTGCTGGGTACAAAAGCCTGAATTTTAGAACAACCATTTTACAGAGTTCAAGATGTTGCAGGAATTTCTCTCTTTAAAAAAGAAAAAGTATACCAACAACTGCAAAGGAAGGGCTCAGAGCAGGTAAAAATACAGCAACAGAAGAGCAGAGCCAAACCACCACAACTGTTCAGGATAAACACAATGATGCTTTGATGAAAAATGCAAAAAATCTTTATTGAAGAGCTCAAGGTAAGCACTTTCACGACCTCTGTGGTCGCTTCAGACTACATCCAAACAAACAGTTTCTCAGCTTAATGCATAAAGCAGTTAATGCCTTGTAAATTGAATCATGTCATTAAGAAACCACAGTGCCTAAAAACAGTGTATAGTAAAAAGACATAGTAGAAATTATATATATATATATAACTATGTATGTATATAAAACATATAAAATAGCTGCATATTGTGCATACTGATTGACAATATGTGAAACATAACTGAATAACTGATAGCTGCCTTAATAAAGATGTAAAGTATATACAAAAATATATATATAGAACTAAATAAAATAAAGTATATGCACATATATATATATATATATATATATATATATATATATATATATATCTGTCTCAGTGTTTTAAACTTCTAGCTTTAAGGAACAGCGTCAAAGAAACCATTTCATTAATACCAGGTGGTGTATATGCATTTAATTTAAGAATCCACGTTTGTTCTAAAGCTTCAGTACAATTCTTAATGTCACCACCTCTCTTCCCTTTGATAAAATATCCAAAACAAAAAATTTGAAAATATGTGAACTACATTCTTGTTCTATGTGCTTATATAGAGCATTGGTAGTTTTATGATTAATATCCCTGTAATGCTCTTGAATGCGTTCCTTAAACATACGATTCGTCTTGCCTACATAGTAGGCATTGCATGCTGTGCAAAAAGCAAAATATATTAGATTCTTAGTTTTGCAATCAGCGTAATGTGTAGCCAATATCTCAAAGTTTGGAGCCATATGAGTGTATTCAAAGCACGAGTGCACATATTGACATGCTGTGCAATTCCTGCATATATAAGTACCTTTTCCTTTGTGACATCTTATTATAGCTATTCTGTGTATCCAAGTAACATAGTTGATGCTTAAGATTTTTCTTATTCTTAAAGGCAAACCTAGGTGTATCATCCAGTAATCCATCTAGTTCACCTATAGTCTTTAAAATATTCCAGTTCCGTTTAAATACATCACAGAATGTTCCAATATCCCCAGTATATGTAAGTGGAAATCTAAGATGTTAGGTGGTCCTATCTTGCCTACATTCCTTACTCACGGGTTCGGAGCCGAGAATCGGCAACGACTCAGCCAAATTTCTCTAGCATGAAGTCTCTAATTGGCTGGGCTAACCCGGTATCCCAAGATGCACCTCGCCCTAGCCCCAGATCTCATTTGCCGCTCAGAGTTAGGACGTCGTCTCACTTGGCTGTGGCTAAGTACCCTTTTAAAAAGTTTTTTAGAGGAGGTGGACATTATTGCGTCACTTTTTGAAGAAAGGGGATACCCCAGGACATTGATTGACAACATGATTCAGGAAGTTAGAGAGAATAGGGACTTGAAGTATTTCCCTTTATTAGGAACTGGTCTAACCACGTCTGATAAAGAAACAAGGTTAGAACAAATTGATTTTAAGAACAACTTTATACACACTTTTTCTACTAGTTCCCACAAGGTTGAACAGATTATTTTAAAACATTGGCCCATTTTAGCTTTACATGATCTTAGAGGAACTATATGAAAAGAATGGAGGGTCTAAACTAGGAATAGATAGGAAAAAAGTTAGCACATACAAATGCGGAGCTTGTAAACAATGTAGCCTTATGTTAAACGAGGACACAGTCTACATCCCTTCCAGAAAATTTAGATTTAAATCTACCAATTATTTTAATTGTGGAACTAAAGGAGTGGTCTATTTAGGGACATGTGTAAACTGTTATAGTGGGCAAAACGGAGCAACAATTGAGGAAAAGAGTATATGAGCATTTATATGATGTCTCTAAGGGTAAGGAAAAGATTGCTTTGTTTAAATATTCCCAGGTCTGCAAACACATAGACTTAAAGTTCATGGTATTGGAACAGGTGATACCAGACTCGAGAGGGGGCAATTGGGAAGCTAGACTTGAATATCGCAAATTATTCTGGCAGCTTAAATTAGACGCAGGGAGGGCTCCTGGGTTGAATGATAACATTAACGTCAGTAGTGTATTGAAACTAAGAATGGCTCGGTTATAATATAACAATATGAATGTTCACATGATTGTGTTTTTAATGTGATGAATTCAACCTGGGTTTGCTTTATTGTTTACCAAGTATGATTTTAACATTGGTATGTTTTTATAGTGATGACAGTTTGATTTTGAGAGCAAAAGTGCAATATTTTAGGTTACGATGAAGTTTATTTATATGTTTAGTGGTGCTGTTTAGATTTAAAAGAATTATTTATTATTCATTGATATGTGTATTTTAAACACTTATATTCAACATGACATGGTTTAACTTTAAAGGAGGGTGGGGATAGAAAAGTTATGTGATTTTTTTAAAACTGTTTAATGACTGTTAAGGAAGTTACAAGCTGTTTGTTCTGAGGAAGCTCGAAAGCGCTTAATCCATTGTTTTTTGGTTGCAATAATGTGATGTTATGTGATCCTATCTCGCCTACATTCTGTACTGATGGGCTCGGAGCCGATCCTCGGCTCCGACTCGGCACGCTATGCTATAGAGCGAAGCCTCTTATTGGCTGAGCTATTCTCTATCCCAGGATGCACCACCACTAATCCCCCAGATCTCGTTTGCTGCTTACAAGCTAGGACGTGGTCTCAAACTTGGCTGAGCTAAGTGCTGTTTTTTTCTAAAGTTTTCCTGTCAGGAAATTCTCTTTTCTTACCCAAAAAGCTGTTTTAACAGCTATTGTTGTGTACGCGTGTTTTTTGATATAATTTTGTGGTAGATATGTGTGTTTGTTTAGGGAAAGGTTTCCCGTTTAAGTTAGAGGGGCCTTCCCCTATTCCTTAGCAAGTTTCTATTTTTTTAAGAAGGTCAAGTACCTGTTTAAGTTAGAGGGTTCTTGGCCCTCCTGTTTGGTGTTTGTGATATTGTATTGTACTGGTTAATTTTTGACCTATCGTAAAACAAAAAAAAAAAAAAAAAATTTTATTGTTGTTTAAAATCTTTGTTTTTCTGAAGATAGTGATTTTTTCCACTGTTATAGTCACTGTTTTAGGGGCATTATGTCCAAAGAACATAGACCCTCAGGGTTCAAGAAGTGCACGAGGTGCAATTACAAAATGTCTATAACCGATGATCACTCCTCGTGCGTATATTGTTTAGGCGCCAAGCACCTACAGGAGTCCTGCAGCGTGTGTCACGCCTTTTCCTCTAGAATCCTCCAAGAGAGGAAGAATAAATTAATCTTGAAAGGGCTGATTAAACCCTCCTTCGAGGAGGCCTTATCTTCCTCATCCTCTCCAACTAAGAAAAAGAAAGCGTCGGCTCCGACCAGCCCGTCGGAACAGACTACTAAGAAATCCAGGCAGGCTTCTCCATCGGCTCCACGGACTTCGGAGCCGAGGGCGGAACGGTCTGCCTCGATGCCCCCAGTCTCGACTCCTCTGGTTTCGGAGCCGATGACTGGGGCTTCGAGAGGCGGGTCACCTTCATTGGCTCCACTGATTTTGGAGCCGATGAGGGTTGCCGGCTCAGACTCTTCCCCTTCGGCGCCGAAGCCCTCCTCAGCACCGAGGGAAATTGTTTTGGGATCTCCCTCGGCACCGATACTGGTTGAGTCCATTCGGAGCCGGTCCCCCAGTCCTTTGGAGCCAATGGAGAAGTCGGTTCGGACCCGATCGGTTTCCTCTAGATCTTCCAAGATGTCTGATTTGGACATCGACAGGGTGCTCCTAAGACTGTTTCAGTCTCCTGTATTCCAGAAATTAGTTTCGGCTCCAGCCCATTTGGCTTCGGAGCCGATGGCCCACCCTGTAGTTCTGGTTCCTCCTCCAACAGCCTCGGCACTGTTGGAGCCGGTGCTGGTGGAGCCGATGGAGGTTTTCGGGTCGGCCCCGACCCTTACTCCAACCCCGGCTCTCGAGTCGGAGTTCAGTACACGGACCTCCTCTGTCGGCCCCGGGGGGGACGCTTCGGGACTGATGTTTTCGGTTCCGAGCCTTCCTCTCGGTGCGTCGGCTGCGGGGGTACCGTCCACTGTTGTGGCCATGGGGGTTGGACCTTCCCAGGATTCTGGTGGTCCGGCCTTCAGGGCCATGAGGAGTGCGTTAGCCAAATCTTCTTTGGCTACCTCCACGGTCTCACCAGCACCTTCCCTACATACGGAGACTGGGTCTTTGGCAGTCCCCCTGTCCTTAGACAGTGGAGCCCCAGGGCCTGAGGTCACCCCCACTGGGGGTTCCCCCCCTCCTGGAGGTCCCTCTGAAGCTTCTTCAGAGGAACCCCCAAGGAAAAGATCGTGCAAGAGGAAGCACGTCGACTCCCCCGATGAGTCTCTCACATCAGACACTGATCTTGATAATGCAGAGGGGTCCCCTAAGTCGTCCTCAGATGATGTCTCCTTTGCAGACATCTTGGAAGCCCTCAAACAACAAGGCGGCTGGCATTCCAAACCCCCTTCTGCTGACGAGTCGGTGTTCCTTAAGGCCTTCGGGGCTCAGCCTTCCGCCTCCTGGGTGTCTCCGCCCTTCGACGAGCTCCTAGATTTGATCTGTCGAAGGGCGTGGGAACATCCAGATTCTGTGGAACCGGTGCCTGCTCGCCCAAATAAGTTCCTATCAGCACCCCCAGAGAAGGAGTTTTTGACAAAAGGTGTGGCTGTAGATGCCTTGGTGGTGGCATCTGCTACCCAGCAAGATGTAGCAGAGGCTTCGATATCTGTCCATCCTCCTAATGAGTAGTCTAGGAGCATGGATCGGTACGGGAAGCGCACCCTCAGTTCAGCAGCCTTTACCTTAAGGTCCCTGAACTATTTAACGCACTTCACCAGGTTTCAGAGGGATCTGATCAAGGAGCTTTCAGATACCCTCTTGGGTAACCTACCTGAGCAGCTGGCCCAGACAGTTGGCTCTCAGTTGGCTACGCTGTCATCAATATCAAACTCGTCCATGAGGCTCATTTCATATGCGGCCGAGGGGGCGAGTAGAGCGAATGCGGGTATTGCTCTCGGAGGCAAGCCTGGCTCCGCCTGTGTCATTTTGCGGAAGCCTTCAAGTCTTCCTTTGCCGATGCTCCCTTTGATGGGTCCTCTTTGTTTGGACCCAAGGTAAAGAACACATTGACCCGCTGCGAGCAAGAAGGTAAGACTTTGACTGCCGTAGGGGCACGATTTTCCACTCCCTTTCGGCCTTATCCCAAGGCTAAAAGAGGAGGGAAAATGTGGTTCTGTAGATCCCAGAAGCCTTATCCCTCGCAGCAGGACGATCCCCCTTCTAGAGGCAGAGGAGGGGGAAATTTTTCTGGAAGACACCGTCCCAGAGGCGGCAGAGGCCCCCGCAACACTGGAGACCGCGAGTCCTTTCGTGGCTCTTCAGCCTTCCACAATCCCTGAAGGATTGCCCGACTGTGCAGCTCCGGAGCCAGTCGGGGGTCATTTTTCGAGGCACCTAAAAGCCTGGGAAGGTATCACTCAGGACCGATGGGTGCTTCGAATTATCGCCGGAGGTTACGCCATCCCCTTTTCTCACTCCCCACCTCCGTCCAAGAAAATCCCGGACCCGCCACCCAGTCAACGGGAAATTGCAGCCTTAGAAGTCTCAAAGCTGCTTCAAAAAGGAGTCATCCAACCGGTCCCCGCAGACCAGATCGGATTAGGGACTTACTCAAGATTCTTTTTGGTGCCAAAAAAGACCGGGGACTTGAGGCCCATTTTGGATCTCAGCATTCTAAATTGTTCAGTCAAAAAGTCCAAGTTCCGAATGGTCACCTTACAATCCATTCTCCCACTGCTGGAGAAAGGTGTTTGGATGTGCTCCATAGATCTCAAGGACACCTATTACCACATCCTGGTAGATCAGGCATCCAGGAGACATTTGCGCTTCAGCCTAGGAGACAGTCATTTTCAGTTCCGCATGCTGCCCTTTGGTCTCACCACAGCCCCCAGGGTGTTCACCAAATGTTTGGTGGTCGTGACTGCTCACCTGAGGAATCTAGGATTCCAGGTGTTTCTGTATCTGGACGACTGGCTCCTAACTGCCACCTCCAGGCGTCTACTATTGCAGAACCTACAAGCCACAATATCACTAGGCACTTCCCTTGGAATCACCTTCAACTGGCCAAAGTCTGTGTTGCTGCCATCTCAACGCATAAGATTCATCGGAGTAGAGATAGACTCAAATCGAATGCGGGTCTATCTTCCTACAGAAAGGATACAAACCATACAGGCTCAAGTCCGAGCCTTGCTTCTCAGATCCAAAGCTCCAGCCAGGATGGTCCTGCAGCTATTGGGATCTATGTCGGCCACTGTTCTTCTAGTCCCCCTAGCAAGGTTGCATATGAGAATTCTCCAGTGGCTTCTTTCGACACAGTGGTCCTTTCAGGATCTCCCTCTCAGTCACCTCATACGGATCACGGAAACCTGCAAACGGGACCTTCGCTGGTGGCTGGTGCCCTCCAGTCTGGATCAGGGTCGACCCTTTGTTCCACCTCCTCCTTTGGCCACTTTGACTACAGACGCCTCCCAGATGGGGGGGGGGGCATTCCCTGGGCAGGTCAGTCCAAGGCAAATGGCATTCAGAAGAGAGTCTTCTTCATATCAACATTTTGGAAATGAGGGCGGTGCTTCTATCTCTACAAGCCCTCCATGATTACCTCCCTCAGGGCGTAATTGCCGTTCACTCCGACATGTCGGTGGTCTGGTATCTGAACAAGCAGGGAGGAACCAGATCCTACCCTCTTTGCAGAGAGGCCATGAGAGTCTGGGAATGAGCAGTGGCGACCAGACGTTTTCTGATAGCAACTCATATCCCTGGCAAATCCAACGTGATAGCTGACAGCCTGAGCAGAACTATCCTCTCTCCTCACGAGTGGTCTCTGAACAATGTAGTGACAGCTCAGATCTTCAGCAAATGGGGAATTCCTTGTTGTGACCTCTTCACAACCCCGCTGAACGCGAAGTGCAGAAAGTTCTTCTCCCTCACTCCAGCTCTGGGGGGGAGTCCTATGGACGCACTAGCCCATCCTTGGCCCACCGGCTTGCTATACGCCTTCCCCCCAGTTCCCCTCCTTCCCAGAGTGATCCAAAAGGCGTCTCACTTGGGGAGCAAAATGATCTTAGTTGCTCCTTACTGGCCTCGTCAGGTATGGTTCCCCTATCTACGGAAATATGCACTGGACGGTCCATGGTTCCTGGATCAGATCCCAGACCTATTAATTCATCAGTTGGGACTACTCCACCAGTCCCTTCACACTTTGAAGTTAACAGCTTGGCTCCTCCTCTTCCGACTATAGTCAGGAATCATACCTTAGACCCGGAAGTCATACATTTCTTATCTTCGGCCCACAAGTCTGCCATTAAGAAATTGTATACTAGCAAATGGAAGAGATTTGCTATTTGGGCTCAACTCCGGGGTCTGGATCCCATTACTATTCCTGTATCGGAAGTCCTAAAATTTCTAACTTCCCTATTCAATCAGGGTTCTTCAGTCTCTACCACCAAGGTCCAATTGGCAGCTATTTCCAATTTTCATGAATCTATAAACCCACCTTTAACGAGCAACAGATTGTGTAAAACCCTTCATGAAAGGTGCTGCGCTTTTACGACCTCCGATTTCTCATCCTGCTCCTCCGTGGGATCTCGATGTGGTGTTACGTGCCTTAACCTCCTCCCCCTTCGAACCGGCAGCAACATGTGATTTGAAATTTCTATCTTGGAAAACTGCTTTTCTGGTCAGGATTACTTCTGCCAGAAGGGTTTCAGAGCTTCAAGCTCTATCTGTAAAACCACCATACCTGGTTTTTCACAAAGATAGAGTATCCCTCAGGCCTAATCCATCCTTTGTCCCTAAAGTTTGTTCCAGTTTTTGCCTGCAACAGTCATTAGAACTTCCAGTTTTCTTTCCAAAGTACTCAAACAAAGCGGAATACACATTGGATGTCCACAGACAATTGCGTTTTTATTTAGACAGGACCAAACAAACAAGGAAAACAGATCAATTGTTTGTGTCCTTTTCGGATAATAAATTGGGCAAAGCCGTCACAAAGGTCACTATTGCCAAATGGATCAGGGACTGTATTAGTCAAGCTTATTCCTCTTCTAATAAAGAGCTTACGACCTCTGTCAAAGCTCACTCTACAAGAGCTATGGCTACTTCAATAGCATTCCATTCTAAGCTTGCCATTAGTGACATTTGTGCTGCGGCTACGTGGTCTTCCCCGCACACTTTCATTTCCCACTACAAATTGGATGTGGCATCCTGGGGGCGAGCTTCATTTGGTTCCACAGTGCTCAGGAGTGTTTTCCAGTGAGCCACCCAGGATTTAGGTGCTAGGGACGCTGTCCCATCAGTACAGAATGTAGGCGAGATAGGATCACATAATATCTTTTAGTTATGTACTCACCATAACTTTAGATGTTTGGGATCCATCTCGCCTACATTCCCAATAACCCACCCTCCTTCCCCCTGCCTTGGAGATCAGAAGAGATCGGTCCGAATTCTATTGTTTCATCTTGAAACATCTGGCAAGGTTATATAAACAAGTTATGTGTGTGTGCATGAATGTGGACAAACAAGATCTGGGGGATTAGTGGTGGTGCATCCTGGGATAGAGAATAGCTCAGCCAATAAGAGGCTTCGCTCTATAGCATAGCGTGCCGAGTTGGAGCCGAGGATCGGCTCCGAGCCCATCAGTACAGAATGTAGGCGAGATGGATCCCAAACATCCAAAGTTATGGTGAGTACATAACTAAAAGTTTTTGACTATTCACAGTCATTTTTATTCCGTTGGTGATATCCGTGTCCTGTGGCTTTTGGGCAGCTGTTTGTTCCTGGCTTGGTCCTCCTTTACCCTTTTAAAAATACTTCTAAGTATTTTAGCAGTTTACCTTTTGACAAAAGCTATTTTGATAGCTATCTTTGTATCTGACTAGTTGTTGTGTGAGTTTTTTGAGAGTATAGTGTTTGTGGTATCCCTATTGTTTTCGCGGGCTATGCCCGTTTAAGTTAGAGGACCTAGTCCTCTCCAGTGTTTTCCCTTGTTGTTTTGTGCTGTGTTCGTATGGGTTATACTCCCTCTTAGGAAGCATTTAAATTAGTGTTTCCTTGTCCATTTAAGTGGTTGTTGGTCTTCCCGCCTTCCATTTGTGTTTGTCTCTGTCGGTTGTGAGTGGTGCGGTTGCTTACCATGTCGAAAGAACTGAAGGAGCATAAACCCTCTGGGTTTAAGAAGTGTACAAAATGTGGCTATAAAATGTCCATTACAGATGGGCACTCTATCTGTGTTTATTGTCTTGGTGATATTCACTTGCAAGAGTCCTGCAGTTTCTGTCATGTTTTTAGCCCTAGGGTACTGCATGAACGTAAAAATAAACTGATTTGAAGGGTCTGATCAAGCCCTCCTTTGAGGAAGCCTTGGAGCCGTCTTTGCCTTCTAGTACCAAGTCTAAGCTTCCTAAGGCCAAGAAAAGATCTCCGGCTCAGTCTGCTTTTTCGGAGCCATCGGAGAAGGTTTGTAAATTGGATACTTCCTCCTCAGCTCCATTGTCCTCGGGGCTGCAGGAGGTATCTGTTGTACTGGAGTTGACCTCGGCTCCGATACTATTGGAACCTATTCGGAGCTGGTCACCCAATGTCAGGCATGAGTCTCCAGTCGGGAGATCTCGATCTCCTTCTATTTCTTCCAAATCCTCTAGGCTGTCTGATTTGGATGTGGATAGGGTGGTCCAGAGGCTCCTACAGTCGCCGGTGTTAGCAAAACTGTTCTCGGCTCTGACCCAGTCGGCTCTGGAGCTGGTTCCCATTCTTGTACCGATGATTCCTCCTCCAAAACCCACGTGTCGTCGGAGCTGGAGTGCTCTGTGCCGAGTGATGTTCTGGTGTCGGCTCTGATACCCCAGGTGAGTCTATCGGAGCCGGCTTCGGCTCCAACCAGGTCGGCTCCGTCCTCTGGTTTCGGCACTTGGGTTTCCTCAGTTGAACCCGAGGGGGATGCCTCGGGACGCCTGCCGGTTCTGAGCCTCCCTCTCGGTGCTTCGGCTCAGGGAATCTCAACTCCGGTCGTGGTCTCGGAGACTGATTGGTCCTCGGACTCGGGGGGACCGGCCTTCGAGGCCATGAGGAGCTCCCTGGCCAGGTCGTCAGGTACATCACCTGGATCAGTCACTCTTTCCCTTTACACCCCGGCTAGAGCCTCTGACGCCCCCCTCTCCATGGATGGCGGAGCCCGAAGGTCTGGGGATACCCCCTTGAGTGGTCCCTTACTTTCTGAGGACCCCTCAGAGTCTGTGCCTGAGAAGCCTCCCAGTAAGAAGTCGTACAAGAGGAAGCACATCGACTCCCAGGACGAGTCCCTCACTTCCAATACCGACCTCGAGGAATCAGAGGGGTCCCCCAAGTCGTCCTTCGAGGATGTCTCTTTATCCGACATCCTGGAGATTTTGAGACAGAGAGGCAACTGGCCTTCCAAGACCCCCTCTGAGGAGGAGTCTGTATTCCTCAAGGCCTTCGGAGCTCAACCCTCCACCTCCTGGGTGTCTCCACCCTTCGACGAACTCCTTGACTTGATTTGTCGAAGGATGTGGGAGAACCCTGATTCCATGGAACCGGTGCCCAGACGTCCAAACAAGTTTCTGTCTGCTCCCCCGGGCAAAGAGTTCCTTACCAAAGGGGTTTCGGTAGATGACTTGGTGGTGGTGGCAGCCACTCAGCAGGAAGTTGCAGAGGCTTCTTCAGTCCATCCTCTTAACAAGGATTCCAGGAGTATGGACTGGTATGGGAAGCATACCCTGTCTTCGACGACTTTTACCTTACGGTCATTGAATTACCTCTGTCATTTCACTCGGCTCCAAAGAGATCTTCTGAAGGAGCTAGGAGATACTCTGATGGGTAACATGCCTGATGTGGTAGCGCAGACTGTTAACGCCCAGTTGTCTACCCTAGGTTCCATTGTCAACTCGTCTATGAGGCTCATATCTTATGCAGCCGAAGAGGCAAGTAGGGCAGCTAGCTCAGGCGTAGCTCTTAGAAGGCAAGCCTGGATGCGCCTGTGTTATTTCGCGGAGGCCTTTAAGTCTTCCTTCACTGACACCCCCTTTGATGGGTCCTCTCTCTTCGGACCCAAAGTGAAAGACACCCTCACCAGATGCAAACAGGAGGGAAAGACCCTATCTGCCATAGGGGCCTGTTTTTCTCTCCCTTCTAGGCCTTATCCCAAGGCTGAGAGAGGAGGGAAAATGTGGTTCAAAAAGTCTCAGGGGTCCTTTCCCACAGCTCAAGGCGAGTCCCCCTCCAGAGGCAGGGGGGGGGGGATTATTCCAGAAGACGCTGTCCTAGAGGCAGAGGAGGCCTCCGCAACTCGGGAGACCGTGATTCCTTACGCGGTTCTTCCTTCCAGCATTCCTGAGGCATTGCCCAACTGTGCTATTCCAGAGCCAGTCGGTGGCCAAATTTCATTGCATCCGGAAGCCTGGGAAAGCATCACCCAGGATCGTTGGGTGCTTCGAATAGTTACCGGAGGTTACACTATTCCCTTTGCATCGACACCCCCCCCCCCCAGTCAGAAGGATCCCGGACGTCCCACCCAGTCAACAGGATCAAGCAGCACTAGAAGTTGCAAACCTGCTAGAAAAAGGAGTCATCCAACCAGTCCCCACAGACCATGTCGGATGAGGAACTTACTCACGACTCTTTTTGGTGCCGAAAAGAACAGGGGACCTGAGACCCATTCTGGATCTCAGTCGACTGAATCACTACTTTCTGAAGTCCAAGTTCTGAATGGTCACACTTGTCCATTTATCCACTGCTGGAAAAAGGAGCATGGATGTGCTCCATCGATCTCAAGGATGCCTACTACCACATCAAAATGGAGAAGGCATCCATGAGTCATTTACGCTTCTGGCTAGGAGCCAGTCACTTCCAGTTTCGTGCCCTGCCCTTTGGTCTCACCACAGCCCCCAGGGTGTTTACCAAGTATTTGGCAGTGGTGACAGCTCACCTGAGACATCTAAGATTCCAGGTGTTTCCGTATCTGGACGACTGGCTTCTCGCCGCCCTCACCAGGCATCTGCTCGTTCAAGCCAGGGAGATGACCATCTCACTTTGCCAACGCCTAGGAATTACTTTGAACTGGGAAAAGTCTGCCTTGCAGCCCTCACAGCATGTTGTTTTTATAGGCACAGAGCTAGATATTCAAATGCGCGCCTTTCTGCCACAGGACAGGATAAGAGTGTTGCAGTCTCAGATCCACGCACTGTTGCCCCTCAGAAAAGTTCAGGCCAGGTTAGTTCTTCAGCTCTAGGGATCCATGGCCTCCACCATCATGCTGGTACCTCTGGGCCAGGTTGCACATGTAGATCCTACAGTGGCTCCTGTCGGTTCAGTGGTCCTTTCAGAAGCTTCCTCTTTCCCACTTGATACTTCTCATGGAATGATGCAAACAGGACCTCCTCTGGTGGCTATGCTCCTCCAATCTGGACAGAGGAAGGAGCTTGATTCCTATGTCTCCAGTGGCCACGGTGACCACGGACGCCTCCCAGATGGGGGGGGGCATTATCTAGGCAGGACGGTCCAAGGCACCTGGCAAGATCACGAGGTACACTTGCACATCAATGTTCTGGAGATGAGAGCGGTGTTTCTGGCATTGTGAGCACTCCAAGACTCTCTACCTCTGGGAACAATTGCAATTCACTCGGACAACATGTCCGTAGTGTGGTACCTGAAAAGCAGGGGGGAACCAAATCTTATCCCCTCTGCAGAGAGGCCATGCGAGTGTGGCAGTGGGCAGTGTCTTCCCAACGGTTTTTGGTGGCAATGCACATTCCGGGGAAGTCCAAGGTCATAGCAGACAGGCTAAGCAGAGCTATTCTGATGCCTGATGAGTGGTCCCTGAACAACTGAGTGGCGGTTCAGATCTTCAAAAGGTGGGGTCAGCCTTGCTGCGATCTCTTCGCCAGCCCCCTCAATGCCAAATGCAGCAAGTATTTTACTCTGAAACCACCACAGGCGGAGTCACCCAGGGACGCTCTAGCTCACGAATGGCCCCCCGGTCTGGTCTATGCTTTCCCTCTGTTTCCTCTGTTACCAAGAGTGATACAGAAAGCCATATCCTTGGGAAGCAGGATGATCCTTATTGCTCCACACTGGCCTCAACAAGTATGGTTCCCTTTTCTTTAACGGTATGCACTGGACAGTCCGTGGACTCTGGACCCAGTGCCGGACCTCCTGATTCACATGTCAGTACAACTTCATCCATCCCTGCGAACTCTCAGGTTGACAGCCTGGCTGATCCACTTCCGTCGCTAGTCAGGCGACATTCCTTTTCACCTGAAGTGGTGCACATCTTGTCTTCTTCTCATGAGTCTTCCACCAGGAAGATTTATTCCAGCAAATGGAGGAGATTCACTATTTGGGCTCAGGCCCAAGGTTTGGACCTCTTCACAGCCCCAATTCCGTTGGTCTTAGATTTTTTAGCCATGTTGTTCCATCAGGGCTCCGCGCCCACTACCATTAAAGTACAGTTGGCTGCAATTTCCAATTTTCCCACATCTTACGAGCCCTCTCTTATGGGCCAAAAACTCTGTAAAGCCTTTCTAAAAGGTGCTTGGTTACTTCGTCCCCCTGTTTCAGAACCTGTACTGCCATGGGACCTGAACCTTGTGCTACAAGCTATTACGTCACCACCCTTTGAGCCAGCTGCCACTTGTGACTTAAAATTCTTATCTTGGAAGACGGCTTTTCTGATAGCCATTACATCGGCCAGGAGGGTATCAGAACTTCAAGCTTTGCCCATTAAACCTCCATATTTGATCTTTCATAAGGACAGAGTTTCCCTGAGGCTTAACCCTTCCTTCCTTCTGAAGGTGTCATCCACTGTCAATCTCCATCAAGCTATTGAGCTACCAGTGTTCTTTCCGAACTTTTCCAATAAAGCAGAGTTCAGGTTTCATCAGCTGGATGTGTACAGACAACTGAGATTTTATTTGCATAGGACTAAGCATGTTAGGAAATCTGATCAACTGTTTGTGTCCTTTTCAGAAAACAGGGCAGGTTGTCCTATTTCCAAGTGCACAATTTCTAAATGGATTAAAGATTGTATTTCATTCATCTACTCGTCAGCAGGAAGAACTTTACCCTTTCCCATCAAGACTCATTCTACCAGGGCTATGTCTGCATCAATAGCTTTCCATGCTAGGCTATCCTTGGATGATATTTGTGCTGCGGCCACTTGGGCCTCTCCCAACACTTTTATTACTCATTACAAGCTGGACGTGGCTTCTAGGGGACGGGCTTCCTTTGGTTCCATGGTTCTCAGGAGTATCTTGCTATGAGCCTCCTAGGATAGAGGTGCTGGGGACGCTGTCCCGTGAGTAAGGAATGTAGGCGAGATAGGACCACATAACAGTTAGTTATGTACTCACCATAACGATCGATGTATGTGGTCCATCTCGCCTACATTCCTACGTACCCTCCCACCTGCCCTCTTCCTACAGGATTTGGAGGAATATTGGCTCTGTGGACCCTTCAAGGTCAGTGAATTTTTTTCCCTTATCTGGCTGGAATTTCTTCCAGTGTTGATTGAGTATGGGTTATGATTGGTATAATTGCAAACAAGATCTGGGGTTAGGGCAAGATGCATCTTGGGATACCAGGTTAGCCCAGCCAATTAGAGACTTTGTGCCAGAGAAATTTGGCAGAGTCGGCTCCGAACCCGTGAGTAAGGAATGTAGGCGAGATGGACCACATACATCGATCGTTATGGTGAGTACATAACTAACTGTTTATTTTGTTCACTAGGGTCATGCCCTATATTATGATCTGTTCTATCCATAAACAAAGGTTTACCTCTGGAGGACCTCTCTGCCATTAATTCAGATACCTGTTAACAAAACATCTTATGTGAATAACCTCTATCTTTAAATTCGCTCCCCAAATCATCAAGTGCTGACTGAAGTTGGACATCATCATTATGCAGTCTCATAGTTCTAAGAATTTGTCCTCTTACTACATTTTTAAAACAGTGTAAGAAACTTCTCTGTGTGGAAGATTTTCAGTCCATATATTTCTAGTTAATCACTGTATATTAATCAGATCAGACAATAGTAGTAGAAGTAGCGAACGTAAACTCGTCAAGTCAAAAAGTAATAATAGAAAATATATAATTCTACAGCATTACTAAGTATTCGAAAGTAATCCAAGCAAGGCAGGCAGTCTGTTTCCAGTCGAAAATCCTTTATTAAGTACACAGACAAGCGATCCAAGTAAAACAAAAATAGAGTAATAATTTCCTCACAAGCTTTCTAAATATATATATACTTTTTATCAGGCATGGGAGTGGTTTATTGTGCTGTAAAACAAAGTGCTATTGGTACACACGTTAAATTCACATCCCTTCCCCCATCAGTGTGACAGTCGAGCTGGTCCTGCCCCTACCTAGTAGCTGTCATAATAATATATAGCCCTAATGTACTTTAATGGTACATCTTATTTAACCAAATTATTAAGTAGATTATTAAGTCTGTGATTTTATACAAGGCAATATACTACATGGCTGGAAATATATCAACCTTAGTTCATTTTGCGATTAAAAATTATATATAAATATATACATATACATTTTGCATGTAAAAATCAGTTTCCATTTTCATAACCTATTGTTAACAAAGATCGCTTTCATCCTTCTAGACTTCTTCAGGTCTGTGTACAAGAACCCTAAAAACCTATATAATTGTATAATTAGTATTATTATTACCATCATTTTGAATAAAGTGGAAAAAAGAGAACCAGAAAAAAAAAAAATAAATAAAAAATATATATATGTATGATGATGGAAACAAAATATACACTTAAATTTCAAATGATTTAAAATGGTATTTAAAACCAATTTGTAGAAAAAAATAAAATAAAATACAATTAGTCATGTAAACAATGTGGCAATTTTCTAAGTTCCAGTGCACGTTTAATTGAACAGTAGTAGTTTAATCCAGGCTTTCTAAGAGAGTTCAGCTTTAATTGCCACATGAGTTCATGTTTCTCCAGAATATTCGGGATGTCTCCTTCAAGATCACCCATGTCTATGCGATCCAGGATCTGGAACTTAAAATCTGTGCGTCTTTTATGACGAGAAAGGCGTTTGGCTAGTGCATTATTTTTACATCCAGAGCGGATTTCTGACAGATGACATGAAATCCTTCGCTTGAGTTTATTTACAGTCTTGCCCACATAGAATGCATCACATTCATTGCACTGTGCCCTGTAAATTACTTTTTTAGCGTTACAGTCACCCCCTGCACTGGTTTTAATGATCTTCTTTAAATAAGGGCAATAAAAACTATCACCTTGCTGTATAAATATACAAAATGTACAATTAGTTTCACATCTTTTAGTGATTTTCTCAAATGGTCTAGGTTTAAATTCAACAAAACTTCTAATATTTCTGGCCTTCCTATAAACAAATGATGGGGCTTCACCTAAGATGTCAATCAGAAAAGGGTTTCCTGTGACAATGTCCCAGTTTTCTTCAATAATATTTTTGATACTGTGATAATCCAAAGTGTATGTCAGGATGCAGCTATTTTTGCATTTGTTATTCTCTGTGGGATTACTTAACATTTTTCTACTGGGGAGGTTGACTGAAGTTGCTTCAGTCCTTTTCAGTTCTATAATGTGTTCCAGGATGTTTTTTAACATCTGACTTTCATAGCCTCTCACTAGAAAATCATTCTCCAAGTTGTTCAGGTTTCTCAAAAATGGTTCCATCTCTGTGGTAATTCGAGCTAATCTATAGCCTTGGGATTTCACATCATTATACTTGGTTTTTGTAGGATGTAGACTTTTACTGTGGAGTAATAAGTTAACCCTCGTTGGTTTTCTGAATAGATCAGTGGTGATTCTGTTATTGTTGGTGTCCTTGGAAATCTGCATATCTAGGAAAGTGGTTGAAGTACAGCTATGGGAAGAGGTAAACTTCAGGAAGGGGGTTAAGCAGCTATTGTCCACCACATCAAACACTAGCTGCTTTCGAAGTGAAACGTGAGATGGATATCAGGAAACTGCTTAAAAAAACCTCCAAAGAAAAAACTTTATAACTTAACACAGGGAGAAAGAAAAGCATTGCTTGAGCTAGGCAATGATAAATCCAGGTGTGTAATGAAGGCAGACAGGGGAGAAGGTATACTTGTGACTGATACCACTAGCTACAACCAAAAGATAAAGAACATGCTGGAGGATAACAGATTTTATGAGTTATTTGCCATGGATGACATAAAAAGAGCATATGATTTATGGAACGCTAATCTCACCACATTATGGGAAGAAAAACTTATCACTGAAAATCATTATAATTATTTATGGAGCCCATGCCCACGTTTACCTTACTTTTTTTGAATACCAAAGCCACACAAGAACGGAAGACCCACCTTATAGACCAGTGGTAGCAAGTGGAGGTTCCCTTACTGAAGCCACAGCCATTTACCTTGATTACTTGCTGAAACCTCTAGCAGAAAAGAATAAGTCATACATAAGAGATTCAATGGATTTTTTGAAGAAAATAAAAAACATTACAGTGGAAGCTGACAGTATTTTGGTAACTATTGATGTGGAATCCTTGTACACAGTGCTCCCTCACAATTACTGTAGAACAGCAGCTATGGAGTCTTTTAAGAAACATAATCAGGGTACACAGGCAGAACTGCAAAAGTTAAGCAAGCTCATTAATCTTGTACTGGACTTCAATTTCTTTACTTTCAATGGCAAACAATACAAACAAAAAAACTGGTATAGCAATGAGGGCTGCCATGGCTCCCAGCATAGCTAACATAGCCCTGGGCAAATGGGAGGAGGACTTTGTGTTAAACAACACAGACTACATGCAGCATATCACATGCTATTTACGTTTTATTGACAATGTCTTTATTGTGTGGGAAGGTGACACCTTGCAGCTTGGAGATTTTATCACTTACCTCAATCAAACAACCCCCTTCCTGAAGTTTACCTCTTCCCATAGCTGTACTTCAACCACTTTCCTAGATATGCAGATTTCCAAGGACACCAACAATAACAGAATCACCACTGATCTATTCAGAAAACCAACGAGGGTTAACTTATTACTCCACAGTAAAAGTCTACATCCTACAAAAAACAAGTATAATGTAGTGAAATCCCAAGGCTATAGATTAGCTCGAATTACCACAGAGATGGAACCATTTTTGAGAAACCTGAACAACTTGGAGAATGATTTTCTAGTGAGAGGCTATGAAAGTCAGATGTTAAAAAACATCCTGGAACACATTATAGAACTGAAAAGGAATGAAGCACCTTCACTCAACCTCCCCAGTAGAAAAATGTTAAGTAATCCCACAGAGAATAACAAATGCAAAAATAGCTGCATCCTGACATACACTTTGGATTATCACAGTATCAAAAATATTATTGAAGAAAACTGGGACATTGTCACAGGAAACCCTTTTCTGATTAACATCTTAGGTGAAGCCCCATCATTTGTTTATAGGAAGGCCAGGAATATTAGAAGTTTTGTTGAATTTAAACCTAGACCATGTGAGAAAATCACTAAAAGATGTGAAACTAATTGTACATTTTGTACATTTATACAGCAAGGTGATAGTTTTTATTGCCCTTATTTAAAGAAGATCATTAAAACTAGTGCAGGGGGTGACTGTAACACTAAAAAAGTAATTTACAGGGCACAGTGCAATGAATGTGATGCATTCTATGTGGGCAAGACTGTAAATAAACTCATGCGAAGGATTTCATGTCATCTGTCAGAAATCCGCTTTGGATGTAAAAATAATGCACTAGCCAAACACCTTTCTCTTCATAAAAGACACACAGGTTTTAAGTTCCAGATCCTGGATCGCATAGACATGGGTGATCTTGAAGGAGACATCCCGAATATTCTGGAGAAACATGAACTCATGTGGCAATTAAAGCTGAACTCTTTTAGAAAGCCTGGACTAAACTACTACTGTTCAATTAAAAGTGCACTGGAACTTAGAAAATTGTATTGTTTACATGACTAATTGTATTTTATTTTTTTCTACAAACTGGTTTTAAATATCGTTTTAAATCATTTGAAATTTAAGTGTATATTTTGTTTCCATCATCATACATATATATTTTTTTTATTTTTATTTTTTTTCTGGTTCTCTTTTTTCTACTGTATTCAAAATTATGGTAATAACAATACTAACTAATTATACAATTATATAGGTTTTTAGGGTTCTTGTACACAGACCTGAAGAAGTCTAGAAGGATGAAAGCGATCTTTGTTAACAATAGGTTATGAAAATAGAAACTGATTTTTACATGCAAAATGTATATGTATATATTTATATATAATTTTGATCAAAATGAACTAAGGTTGATATATTTCCAGCCATGTAGTATATTGCCTTGTATAAAATCACAGACTTAATAATCTACTTAATAATTTGGTTAAATAAGATGTACCATTAAAGTACATTAGGGCTATATACTATTATGACAGCTACTAGGTAGGGCAGGACCAGCTCGAATGTCACACTGATGGGGGAAGGGATGTGAATTTAACATGTGTGCCAATAGCACTTTGTTTTACAGCACAATAAACCACTCCCATACCTGATAAAAAGTATATATATATATATTTAGAAAGCTTGTGAGGAAATTATTACTCTTTTTTTGTTTTACTTGGATCGCTTGTCTGTGTACTTAATAAAGGATTTTCGACTGGAAACAGACTGCCTGCCTTGCTTGGATTAGTTTCGAATACTTAGTAATGCTGTAGAATTATATTTTCTATTATTACTTTTTGACTTGACGAGTTTACGTTCGCTACTTCTACTACTATTGTCTGATCTGATTAATATACAGTGATTAACTAGAAATATATGGACTGAAAATCTTCCACACAGAGAAGTTTCTTACACTGTTTTTAGACCCACTACACTTTAGTGGGTTGTTTTGAGACTTCGGGGATACCACGGAGATTACTTGTTTCTTACTACATTTTTACTGACAAATTTAATGTGCGTGCTGCTTCTATGCAGCAATGCATTTCTCCTAGTCGGTTTCCTATATATGCTAGTCTGAATGCCTAAGATGTCACTTTTCTTAAGTTTAACATCCAAGAAGTCTATTTCATCTAAAGACACTTTACTAGTGAATTTAAGAAACGATGTTGTGGTGTTCAGAAACTCAAAGATATTTAGCTCATCTAGCGTGCCTGTCCACAGGAGAAAAACTTCATCCACAAATCAATTATACCATTTCAGGTATGGTTGAAAGGTTGGACTAGTCAGGAAAGAGGTGCTCTCCCATTTAGCTAGGGCTAGATTGGCACAGCTATTGGCACAAGGAGTCCCCATAGCTACGCCAATCTTATGAAGGTACATGTCACTACCAAAGCAAAATACATTATTCTCCAATATAATTTCTAACACTGAGCATATCAAATTCACTTTATCACTAGAACAACATTGCTTGGAAAACAATAGATGCCTGATATTCTCAATGCCCCAAGCACTGGAGATCACAGTAAGTGACGATGTAATATCCATAGTAACAAAAAAGTACTGTTCTGTGGTATTCCTAACTACATCATACAGCTTATACAATAATGTATTGGTGTCTTTTAATACATTGCCACAGGTCTCAAGTACTGGTTGTAAGGCCTTTTCCACATAGATGGATAAAGGCTCAGTGCTCCAACCTCTGCTGGAGACAATGGGTTTCATCGGGGGGGAGGGCGTATAGAGGTTTGTATGGACTTTAGGTAGTCCACAGATGGAGGGATACAAAGGTATGTCAACAATAAAATATTTGAATAATTCCTCTGTTATTCTTCCTTCTATCAACAGGTCAAAAATCATCACAGACACTACCAAAAATAGCTTTAGCTTGTATGGCAGTAATTTTCTGATACGTACCAGCATCATTCAATAATAAAAGCATTTGCGAAAGAAAGAAATATTTGTTGAGTACTACTACCCCTCCCCCGCCTTGTCTGCAGGTTTAATTTCAGTAGGTAATAGATGTTTTAATTCAAAGTGCATGATTTTCAGTTGTGCTGAGATTATAATGACCACAATGAGTCCCATCTGCAAAAATATGTCTAATTTCGGCCTCACATACTGCAACAAAGGTATCCACTGCCAGATGCATTTTTGGAACAAAACTACTAGGTTTGGAAAAAGTTGAACGTACAATATCAGACTTCCCAAACATAGTTTTTAACGGGAATGTTCTGGCAAAAAGCCTCAACTCTTGTAAAATGTCAGCTAAGTCAGCTTTCTGGGTAGGAATAAAGGATAACCCTCTATTTAAAACAGGTAATTGCGACTCAGTCAAGGGTAATGTCAGATATATTCAGGACCAAACCTTTGAAACTTGGCTCCTGGTGAATCTCTACTGCTGTGTTGGGATATTCTGCCTGTTCAGGCCTTTGCCTCTCCTTCCACGGCTCCTTGATCTGTCCTTGATGGGCAGCGGTTCTTGTAATTGAAAAGGAAGTAGTGGCAGTTCCTTCAGTCACCTCTCCTCTTCCAAAAAAGGTTTAGTTATATTATCAGGGTTAGCATTATCAACCTTATTGGAGGTGGAGGGATGGTCTATTGATGCAATATTGGTTGCCTTTGGTGTAGTACTTAGCAAGTGCATGACTTCAATGGGTCTTGCTGGTAAGTTGGTATCTTACCAACACTATCCTTGTAGAAGGGGGAGTGTCATGTAGCTCAGGAGGTCGTTCATTCTCCTGTTGGGTTGGTCTGGGCCATGCGAAGACCCTCCCACTCTGGAAATCTGTTAAGTCTCTCTGAAGTTTCTTTAACTTGCCACTCTGCAGACGTTTTTCATACCCCAAAATATGTTCATGTAAAATGTCAGCTCTATCAAGGATAATATCACTAGAAAAGTATTCAACATATTTGTGTAGGAACGCTTCAAATCCTCAGTCAGTTCATGTTCCTGAGGTAAAAAAATATTCAATCAGCAATTTCATGTAGTCATATCCTAGCTGTAGGTTCAATTTGTTGCCATTTCTTAAGGAGATCAGGATATAGGTCTCCATAAGTAGGCATAGTTAGGACTCCTAGTCCCCTGGGTACAATTTTATACCTTAATGCAGCCTCATAGTAAAGTCTCTGCCATTGCAGACGTTTAAATTTGAACATTTTATTCTCATAGTCACAAAATTGTTCCTTGAAACATAGCTGCATACCTTCATTAGCTTTGATGCATCGCTCAGGAAAGATAGGCTGACTGATTAGGGGGTTAGTTTCCATACATGTAATTCGATCCAAATTACTGCTGATAGATGTCCCCATATAGACTTCAAATCCTTCAGCCATGTTCAGTGTTGGTATCACAAACAGCAAAACTAAAAAAGAAAAAGTATATATATATATATATATATATATATATATATATAGATAGGAGAATAATGTATTTTGCTTTGGTAGTGACATGTACCTTCATAAGATTGGCGTAGCTATGGGGACTCCTTGTGCCAATAGCTGCACCATTCTAGCCCTAGCTGAATAGGAGACCACCTCTTTCCTGACTAGTCCAACCTTTCAACCGTACCTGAAATGGTATACTTGATTTGTGGATGATGTTTATCTCCTGTGGACAGGCACGCTAAATGAGCTAAATATCTTTATTGAGTTTCTGAACACCACAACATCGTTTCTTAAATTCACTAGTAAAGTGTCTTTAGAAGAAATAGACTTCTTGGATGTTAAACTTAAGAAAAGTGACATCTTAGGCATTCAGACTAGCATATATAGGAAACCAAGTAGGAGAAATGCATTGCTGCATAGAAGCAGCACGCACCCTAAATTTGTCAGTAAAAATGTAGTAAGAGGACAAATTCTTAGAACTATGAGACTGCATAATGATGATGTCCAACTTCAGTCATCACTTGACGATTTGGGGAGTGAATTTAAAGATAGAGGTTATTCACATAAGATGTTTTGTTCACAGGTATCTGAATTAATGACAGAGAGGTCCTCCAGAGGTAAACCTTTGTTTATGGATAGAACAGATCATAATATAGGGCATGACCCTAGTGAACAAAATAAACTTAGATTTCCACTTAAATACTGGGGATATTAGAACATTCTGTGATGTATTTAAACGGAACTGGAATATTTTAGACTATAGGTGAACTAGATGAAATACTGGATGATACACCTAGGTTTGCCTTTAAGAATAAGAAAAATCTTAAGCATCAACTATGTTACTTGGATAGACAGAATAGTTAAAATAAGATGTCACAAAGGAAAGGTACTTATATATGCAGGAATTGCACAGCATGTCAATATGTGCACTTGTGCTTTAAATACACTCATATGGCTCCAAACTTTGAGATAGTGGCTACACATTACGCTGATTGCAAAACTAAGAATCTAATATATTTTGCTTTTTGCACAGCATGCAACGCCTACTATGTAGGCAAGATGAATCGTATGCTTAAGGAACGCATTCAAGAGCATTACAGGGATATTAACAATCATAAAACTACCAGCGCTCTATATAAAGTACATAGAGCAAGAAGGTAGTTCACATATTTTCAAATTTTTTGTTTTGGATATTTTATCAGAAGGGAAGAGAGGTGGTGACATTAAGAATTATATCGAAGCTTTAGAACAAAAGTGGATTTTTAAATTAAATGCATATACAACACCTGGTGTTAATGAAATTGTTTCTTTGAAGCCGTTCCTTAAAGCTAGAAGTTTAAAACACTAATGAGACAGATATATATATATATATATAATTTCTACTATGTCTTTTTACAATACACTGTTTTTAGGCACTGTGGTTTCTTAATGACTTGATTCAATTTACAAGGCATTAATTGCTTTATGCATTTAAGCTGAGAAACTGTTTGTTTGGATGTAGTCTGATGAAGCGACCACAGAGGTCGTGAAAGTGCTTACCTTGAGCTCTTCAATAAAGATTTTTTGCATTTTTCATCGAAGCATCATTGTGTTTATCCTGAATAGTCGTGGTGGTTTGGCTCTGCTCTTCTGTTGCTGTATTTCTGTTGTTAGTTGGGCACCAACTGAGTAGTCATGATCAACAAATACTCATCTTTAAGTTTCAACTGTTTTGTCTTTCTCCACAGTAAACAAAGTAGATATTCTTTCAGATGGAAATTCTAAACTTTAATTGGTGTAGATCTAGGGAATGAGAATGGCATAGGTCAAATATAAACTCTGTGAGCTCCATCCAGCAGAATTTTTTCTTCAGGTACCTCAGTCCATGCACTCAGATGATCTGTCATGTAGTTCAAGCAGTCTTTCTCTTCCACTCTTTCTGGCACACTAGTAAATTTTAAGATGCTCATCCTACTGATCACTGCTGCAGTAACCTAAAATATACGGGTTATTTCCGGCTTGCGCTGAGATGACTAAAAGACAAGTTTGGGTGTCCAGCCCTTCAGAGCTTTCCTGCCACCAAAGATAGCACTCCCCTGTGGACATTTGAGGCTCAGTAGTCAGCTTGTGCTGTTGCATTGCTGGGCATATAAGCTCTCCTTGGGGAAAGAACTTCCAGATATTGTATTCATTGTTTAAACTTACTTTGTTGTTTAGGAAAGTACTTTTTAATGTAGGAATATGAGTTTTTGTTGACCATCACTCAGTTTTACTGCAGTTTTAAATAGGAGTGCAATTTTTTGACACCGTGGTTTTAAACATTATAAAAGTGTGTGTGTGTGTGTGTGTGTGTGTGTGTGTGTGTGTGTGTGTGTGTGTGTGTGTGTGTGTGTGTATATAGAGAAACTGTGTTTAAATTACCTTTTGGAGCTAATAAATTTTATTATAGTGATTTGTACTGCGTTTTAGAGGAAAAGTTACTGTCCTCCTCCTAACCACAAAAAGATTAAGTTAACTAAACAGCCTTTGACCCAACTGCAGGCTAACAATTTATCTCAGCTGCAGGTAGGTGACTCTTCTTTAGCCAAAGCTGGTTCCTCAGGCCACTCATCTTTTTCCCATGATCCCTCTTGTGTTGTACATATAGTCACTATGAGCTGGGGGTTAGTCATGTCTTCTGCAGCTGATGGGGTCCAGGGCAAGGGAGAGACACTTGTCAGCCTTGGGAGAGGTGGCAAGGAAGGTGCCTCTGCTTAGCCAGAATGTTGTTCCCATCCATGGGGAGACTGTCTCTACAATTAATAAACCTTTTTGCCTCAACTTGCTTGTCAAAAAGAAATGGAAAATGATGCATTTGTCTTTTCCTACACAAGTTCCACTGGAGAGTAGTATGTTAGGTCTAACTCAGGGTCTTGTACAGGCTGTTGACCCTTCTTATAAGATGGCTTCTGGTAAAATAAAAAGGGTTTCCTCTTTTCCTGAAGAAATTCAGGAAACTGAATCTGTATAGTAATTTGATAGGCAATTTTTTCCTCAGGTTTCTGATTCAGACTAGGAGGAAAATATGTTATTTGAATCTCCCTATGAGGGATTCTTTTTCTCTGAGACTATTTCCATAATGTGCTAGTGTTTTCAGTGGGAGAACACTGATGTTTATCAGTTCCTCAGAAATACTGTGAACTTTTATAACTGGAATATCCAGAACCTTCATCCACCCCCATTTCTGTCAGAATTGGAGAATCTGTTTGTCACAACCTGAGGTTGACAGCCAGTCTGCTGCACCTAAGAAAGTACGTCACACCAGTCTGCTGCACCTAAGAAAGTAGACAGACTCTACTAAGTTTCTCAGTCCGTCAAATGTTTTATACACTCATCCTAAACCTGACCTAGCAGCTGTAGCTTAAGGTAATCCAACTGCTGCCAAGTATTTTCTTAATTCTAACTTTCCCCTTCAGACAAGGATGACAAAACAACTGACAGGGGGGGGGGGGTGTAAGCTTCTGCAACTTCAGTTTTTAGCATGTTAGGCTTGCATGTTAAAAGTTATTCTGACAAACTGTGAAAGTATGAGGAGTGCTGTATCTTCAGTTTCCTCCTGTAAGGAAAAATCTGCTTTGTGTGATTTACTTTCTTTCATTTCTAAGGGTCAATGCTCATTGTTTAAAGTATGTATATGACTCTGTAGATACTACATCCATCTGAGTTCTCGGAACCGCCCAGAATATGAAAAAAAAACGTCAGATTTTAAATTCTTCTTTGGATAGCGATTTAGGTTTTTGGATCTCTGCTGCAGAGATTATCAAAAAGTGATGAGAGAGATAAGCTGATAAAAGGGATCGCTTGGATTTTTCAGCCCTCCATCTCAAAATTTTCCAAGGAATTTTTTGCTTCCTTGTCCAATTTTGGCATGAAGCAAAATAAACAGTCTCAGCAAAACGCTAGTAAGCAGATGTTTAAAAACACAATGCCAGGAGAATTTCCAAAAAGAAAGCAGGACCACAGCAAAATAAAGGATAATTAGATAAGGCAGAATGACTATATAAATGGCCTTGCCCTCCCCACCCCGTCCCACAATAACCCCATCCAGAAAGTCTGAATCTCCACTTCTGTCAGTCTATTTCTTTGGCAATGGATTGTTTCATAAATGGGCTCTGAAGCTGATTTAGCAAGGTTACAGATGACTGTGGGAATTTGAAGACTGTGGTGGTGCAGCGGTAGTGTTGTTGCCTCACAGCAAGAGGTTCTCCCGTTTGATTCTCGGTTGGAGTGTGAGGAGTGCCCTCTGTGTGGAGTCTGCATGTCCTCCCTGCAGTTGGGTGGGTGTTCGAAAGACATGCATAAATGGGGAGTGCCTTCATTGAAGGTTGAACATCGAGCTGGCACCTCAGCGTTCGTGAAAATCTACTACCAATCATTAGCGGACCGAAGTTCCCTAACCGGGAAAAGCCGAAAGACAACAACAGATGGGTGTGGGAAGAAATTCCTCCTTTCCAGGGAAATATTCTATACCCATCAGACCAACCCCCTTTGTTTCCTTCTGTTCTACAGCACATGCTATCTTAGGGGCGGTAATAAAAGCCGTTCCTCCTTTCCAAATGGGAATAAGTTTTTATTCAAGAATTTTTCAGTGTTAAAAAAAAAAAAAAAAAAAAAGAAAATGCCTGGAGGCCAGTTCTGGAACTTTCTTTCCTAAACCAGTATGTGACGGTACTCAAGTTCAAAATGCAGTCACTTCACAGCCAATTATCCCTTTTTCCTCTTTTTGATTTTTTTTTGGTAAGCTTAAATTTAAAAAGATGCTAATCATCATGATCATTTTCATCCAGATTTCAGGTGTTTCTTAAGGTTTTATATGTCTGGATCATGGTATCTGTTCTCTGTCTGATCCTTTAGGCTAGCCACTGCTCCAAGAGTGTTCACAAAGTGTCTAGCTCTTGTTATTGCTCATTACAGGCTAAAGTTTATTGCAACAACTGGAGAGGCTGCAAAAGTACCTGACAACAAGGATCCTAGGCCTTAAACACCTGTCCTATATGGACAGACTCAAGAAGCTCCAACTATTCTCTGTCTCATACCGCCTCCTTAGAGGCGATCTCTGCTTGACTTACAAAGCCACGTCTAACCCAGCACGGTTAGAAATGCTACATCTAAAGAAATCCCAATCCCTCCACACTACATGCTCCAGAGACCTCAGCCTCATTACCACAATCAACAGAACAAGCTGGAGGGACAGGTTCATAACCCAGAGGCTGTCCATGCTATGGAATAGACTTCCCATACATGACAAGTGGAGCACCTCACTGGCCCTCTTCAAGAGAAATCTTGATGAGTGGATGAGAAATAGAAAATTCACCCCGGGGATCACGCCAGTGTTTCTAATCGACAGAGACACTGGGAACCAAGGTTGGGTGGCATGATGCCAGGGTAGTCATATGGACTAGGCTTGTAAAGGCTCCAGGGCCGTTAGCCTAGTACACACCCGTGAACCTATATCTGGATGACTTGCTTATCTTTTCAGTCTTTTTCAAGGTGTCAGTAATCTCTCACATGGGTCAGAGCTCTCCTATATAAGCCAGATTCCCAGAAACCATTCAAAAGTTTGTTTTTTTTTACTCCATCTGAAAGCATTATATTCCTGGGGTGTCTACTAGACATCTCCTTACTAAGAGCTTTTCTTCCACACGAAAAAATAGATTTATATTTAAATTTCTTCCAGGGATTTCTGTTCCACTTGGTTTAATGCAAGGGAATACCTCAGGAGTCTGTGTTACATGGCATCTGTGATTTTCATGATACCTATGGCAAGGCTCCACATGAGAAAGATACAATGGTATCTGAAATATCTTTGGTTCCAGTACCAACACCCATTATGCTTTCAGATTCCATTTCTGGAATTTGTGAGTAGAGACATCATGTGGCGGAGACATCAAATATCCCTGAATGCACTTCTCCCTTTCTCTCCTGTTGTTCCAGTCAGTCACAGCTGACATCTTGGACTATGTATGGGGGGGGGGGGGGCTGTGTCAAAAGGGATAAAATTGCAAAGTGCCTGGGTCAACACAGACAATCACAAGCATATAAACATAAAGGAGATTCTTGACCTATCCCCACTGTAATTCATCATAATATAACAGAATCATTTGTAATATACATATGCTAAAAGAACATGATCTCATTGCTTGTTAGAACTCTTATTGATATGCACAACTGTATTTTTTCTTATGTATTGTTTTAGATGTAATTGCATTTTAAATGTGTTTGTGATGCTCTAATTTATACTATAGTGTCATATTACTAGCTGGTATGAATGCTTGTTAATACTGCAATAACTATGAACGTGCGTGCGTCTGCTTTATTCACTTACTAAGCTGTAAAACTATTTCCTCGTGTCTTATTATGAAAATGAGTTGTGTCTCAGTAGGACATTTCTGGTGATCAGTGAATGAATAAATGAAAAGGAGAATGAACAAGCCATTTCTTTTTCTGTTGATGAGCTTGAGCTAGACCTAGCCCTGCAAATATCAAAATATGCTACCTATTGAAATGTTGGCACTCGAAATGCCAAAAAAAATACCGAAAAAACAGGAGAAGAGTGAATCTCAAAAATCGTTATTCTCCTTTAAAGTTTGCCTACTGGGTAAACAGATCAACTGCTGATGCCATTTTGGTGGCACTTCATCTCACATTGAGGCATCTTGAAGAGAAGAACAACTATGTCAGGCTGTTGTTCACAGATTTCAGCTCGACATTCAATACGGTGATTCCAATGCAAAAAGCTAATCAACCTTGGTATATATAAAGGGCTGTGCAACTGGATCCTCGATTTCCTGACTGGAAGATCACAAAGGACCTGTGCTGGAACAACACTTCAGGGAGTATTACAATCAATACGAGAGTACCCCAGGATTGTGTGTTGAGTCCTCTACTCTTCACAATCCTTACCCATGACTGCTCTGCAAAAGCTATCCATCATCAAATTCACAGATGACACCACAGTGGTGGGACTCATAAGGGGTGATGATGAGAAAGGGTATAAGAATGAGGTCAACGTCCTGATTGAATGGTCCAATAACAATAATTTGGACCTGAACATCAGTAAAAGAAAATAAATCATTATTGAGTTCAGAAAGAGCTCTGCCATACACCTCAAGATCAATGGTGGAGAAGAAGAGAGAGTCCACACTACAAGGTTCCTGTAGGTACATATATCAGATGTTCTTTCTTGGAGTACAAACACAGGCCAACTAATTAAAAATTAAGAGTGACTACACTTCCTAAGAAGGCTTAGAAATGCAAAGCTGTATATGAATGCTCTAAATACCTTCTACAGAGGAGCCATCAAGAGCATTATCACCAGCAACTGCACTGTATGGTTCGGTAACAGCACAATGACAAAAGGAAGAAGCTGCAAAGAATAATAAGAACAGCAGAAAGGATTGTGGGCACTTGTCTTCCTACCTTACAGGATCTCTTTGAAATGAGATGTAAAAAGAGGTCCCACAAAATACTGAGTGACACTTCTCATCCAGCGTATGGTTGCTTCACTAAACTTGAATCTGGCAGAAGATTATAGAATATCCACTGCAGGACCTCCAGATTCATGAACAATTTTTATCCAACTGCAATAAGACTCATTAATGCAGACATAAATCTGGATGTATCAAAACTATAATAGATTGTTACACTCACATTCTTTTCCTTTGATTTTTCCAAACAGTAATTCTATTTATTTGTTGCATACTAAAATTAATAGATATGCAAAGTTATGGAACACATCATCATGGAGCTAATAAACAAGGATATAGGGAATCTCCAAACTCTGGAGCCCACACAGTTTGGCTTTGTGAAGGGTAGATCATACCTGAGTCAGTCATTAGAGCTCTGGATGAAGACAAGGTGGTTCATACAGCCTACCTTGATCAGGCCAAGGCCTTTGATATGATTCCCCACTCAGGAATCATAGAAAAACTCACTAAGCTAGGCATCACCCCATATATCACTAGGTGGGTTGCAAATTGGCTCACAGATAGAACCCACAGTGTGAAAGTAGCTGACTCCAAGTCAGACTGCCGACCTGTCACAAGTGGATTCCCACAGCGTTCGGTCCTGGGTCCTCTCCTGTTTGGTATCTACTTCTCTGAAGTCCAGACCCACACAAATCGACTCTGGCTGACAAAATCTGCAGGCAACTGCAAGTTAGGAGCTATTATTAACTCCCCAAGTGATGTTGACATCCTACAGAAAGACCTCACTGAGACCAACGACTGGTGTTAGAACCATAGCCTTATGCTCAATGCCAATAAATGTGTCATCATCCCCTTTGGGAAAAACCTGGTTCCCATGAATTACCACATTGATGGTATTTCACTGCACAGTAGGAGTTATAAGAGATCTGGGAACACAGGTTGACAGCAACCTCTCTTTTGACCACCACATTGCCACTGTGATCAGAAAGTCCTTCTCTGTGGCACATCTCATTACTAAGGGTTTTGCATCCAGGAAGAAAGAGGTCATTGTCTCCCTCTACTCTTCCCTCATTAAGCCAGTCATCGAGTACAATGCCTCATTTAGCATGTACCTCACTAGACACCTGCAACAACTGGAGAGGCCACAAAAGTACATCACAAAGAGGATCCTGGGCCTTAAACACTTGTCCTATATAGCAACGTAATAGAGCTCCTGCTAAAAGATGAACGCTCCTAGTTTCAAACAAATGTTAATATATGAAAACAATAAACTGGAGCGAAACGACCTCAGTTGAAAAGCGTTTCCAAGGATACTAAAAGGTTATTCAACCCAAAAGAAAAAGAAGTTCATAATCTTCCAATCCAATGACCACGCACAACAACAGATAATCCAAACGAAATATTTATTTAATGAGCTAGCAAACAGTAAGCGCTTTCACCATAGGGCTTTTTCAAACTTCAACAGTAGCCTTTGACATTAAGCAGCTTTTATACATATAGGGAGAAGTTCATCAGTGTAATTAGGTTAATTAATTAATTAAAATTTAGCTCAATTAAAAGCAAACCAAACCTTACAATATATAACAAATCTTTTAAAACTAAGATGAAATAACATTTATACATATGTAAAATTCTATAATACTATTTATTTAGTATTCTCAATAACCTTATAACTTCTATTTAAATCTAATCATGAATACCTATGTTAATAAATAAATATATGTATATATATATATATATATATATATATATATATAAAATATAAAGATACAGTTAAAAATACAAATTTCAAACCAGCAAAGTAATGACACATAAATAGACATATATTAAAAAGGCATATAATAAAAAAGCATATAATAATAAAAGGCATGAAAATGTATACCTAGCTCATACCTGAAACAACTATGGAGTTAATAAAAGGCGTTGTGTGGGTGCAGGATCATTGTAGCAGGAAATGTGCGATATGTTTGAGCATCTAGGAAAAGTTAACATGGGAATATAAACAATAGACTGCTACTTGTATATACTCAATGAATATAAAAAGTGTATATAATAATAAAGGAGTATAAAAGTATAAAAACTAACATGGGAATGAGGACAATGAACCACTACTGAAAATCTGATGATAAACTACTAATTCATGATTTAGGCCTAACCACCCTTTTCTTACGTAGTAATGGTTTCACTTGTACTTTGTCATTTATGCCTGGGAACTTGTCTGCTCTTAGGCGGACAATCCATCTAAGTTCACATTCCTGCAGATAAGAATCTATGTCTCCACCTCTAATACCAGGTTTAACTTGTTGTAACACATTAAAAATAAATGAATGACCTGGTCCTGTACTCCTTACATGTTTAGCTAAGGCATTATTCTCAGATGCAGTCCTAATACTGTATATGTGTTCTCTAATTCGTTCCCTAAATTGCCTACAGGTCTTACCCACATAGAATACTGGGCATGACGTACATTTGGCAATATATACTACGTTAATACTAGTACAACTAGTGCCAGTATTAAACTTATAAACTCTTTTCGTAGATGGGTGTACAAAATTATCACTATTATCTATATATTGACATTGATTACATTTTAGGCATGATGTAGTATTGTAGTCTTTCATAGGCTCATTGCCATGTCTACTTAAAGGACGATGACATAGTATCCTCTTCAAATTGGGTTTATTCCTATAAGAGAAACATGGACTATCCCCCACTATCTTAGATATGTCATGATCCAATTCAAAAATTTCCCAGTGCTTACAAATAATTTCCCTAATTTTATCTACATCTCTTGAAAAAAATAGGGATAACCTAATAACATCATTATTGTTCATAACAGATGTTACAAGTGGGCTTTCCTTCTCAGAGAAATATGGTTTAGCCACACTTTCCCTCAGCTTACTAACTAATCCTATGTTCTTGTCTATTTCTTCCACTTTATACTTCCTTTCTAATAACCTATTTTTAAGAGCATCAACTTCTTTAGAATAGCCATATTGCACGGATTCAACCTAGATGCTCTAATAAACTGACCTTTCATAATATTATCAAAAACAAACCTTGGATGCATGCTTTGACGATGTAAAAGTGTGTTCCTATAACATGCTTTCCTGTATATAGAAGTATTCAAAAGACCGGTCGGTAATCTATTAATGTGTATATCTAGAAATGGCACTTGATTTCGGGAATAATTAATAGTAAATTTCAAAAAATCTGAGAGTCCATTGACTATTCCAAAGAAATCCAAAAGAGACTTATCATTCCCTTTCCAGATGAAAAAAAGGTCATCTACGAAACGTCTGTAGTAACCAATATTTTCCTGGAACTGTGGTAAAACAAATAAGGAATTCTCTTCCCAATCAGCCATCACAATGTTGGCGTAGCTATCGGCACATGAAGTGCCCATAGCTACGACATCTTTTTGTATGAACATATGTTCCTCGAAAACAAAAATATTGTTCTCAAGGACAACTTCTAAAAACAATGAAAGTAAATCAACAGTTCCTTCATCAAAATCTGAATGGTTACGAACATATCTCTGAAACCTTATTATACCCTCTTCATTTGGAATTTTAGTAAATAAACTTACTACATCAAGTGTTACAAGTAAATAGGGTTCCCTATCTTCCAATGTTCTAGTATATTCATATAGATCAACTAAAAAATGTTTACTGTCTTTCAGTATATGTTTATTCAAGTCTACTAAGGGTCTCATGAAAAATTCCAACAAAATAGAGAAGGGCTCAGTTAACCACATAGAGAAATTTAGACCTAATAGCCTATATGTTCCACCCTTACATCCAGTGATAGATACTTTTGCAAGAATGGTAGAGAATGATGTTTATAAGTATTATGAAAGTAAGGATAGAAGTGATAAAGGGAAGCGTCAGTTTAATTTGACCTACCTACAGAGACAAGCATTGATTAATCTTAAAAATGACCTATCCATAGTCATAAGACCAGCTGATAAGGGTGGCCCTGTGGTCATTTTAGACACTTCCTGTTATGTTGATACTATGACCACAATGTTGAGTGATGAATCATTTTATGCCAGTATAACTCTTTTAGAGGTTGGTGTGAAGGTTTTTCAAGTGTATGATACCTTAGAGGACTTACACAAAAGTCATATTATATCTGACACTTTATTTGAATACCTTAAAGTAAAAAACCCTCTTATTCCTATCATACAGGGGCTGCCAAAGATTCATAAATCTTTGACTACCCCTCCTATGAGACCAATAGTAGCAGGACAGGGGTGGTTAACTGAGCCCTTCTCTATTTTGTTGGAATTTTTCATGAGACCCTTAGTAGACTTGAATAAACATATACTGAAAGACAGTAAACATTTTTTAGTTGATCTATATGAATATACTAGAACATTGGAAGATAGGGAACCCTATTTACTTGTAACACTTGATGTAGTAAGTTTATTTACTAAAATTCCAAATGAAGAGGGTATAATAAGGTTTCAGAGATATGTTCGTAACCATTCAGATTTTGATGAAGGAACTGTTGATTTACTTTCATTGTTTTTAGAAGTTGTCCTTGAGAACAATATTTTTGTTTTCGAGGAACATATGTTCATACAAAAAGATGGCGTAACTATGGGCACTTCATGTGCCAATAGCTACGCCAACATTGTGATGGCTGATTGGGAAGAGAATTCCTTATTTGTTTTACCACAGTTCCAGGAAAATATTGGTTACTACAGGCGTTTCGTAGATGACCTTTTTTTCATCTGGAAAGGGAATGATAAGTCTCTTTTGGATTTCTTTGGAATAGTCAATGGACTCTCAGATTTTTTGAAATTTACTATTAATTATTCCCGAAATCAAGTGCCATTTCTAGATATACACATTAATAGATTACCGACCGGTCTTTTGAATACTTCTATATACAGGAAAGCATGTTATAGGAACACACTTTTACATCGTCAAAGCATGCATCCAAGGTTTGTTTTTGATAATATTATGAAAGGTCAGTTTATTAGAGCGTCTAGGTTGAATCCGTGCAATATGGGCTATTCTAAAGAAGTTGATGCTCTTAAAAATAGGTTATTAGAAAGGAAGTATAAAGTGGAAGAAATAGACAAGAACATAGGATTAGTTAGTAAGCTGAGGGAAAGTGTGGCTAAACCATATTTCTCTGAGAAGGAAAGCCCACTTGTAACATCTGTTATGAACAATAATGATGTTATTAGGTTATCCCTATTTTTTTCAAGAGATGTAGATAAAATTAGGGAAATTATTTGTAAGCACTGGGAAATTTTTGAATTGGATCATGACATATCTAAGATAGTGGGTGATAGTCCATGTTTCTCTTATAGGAATAAACCCAGTTTGAAGAGGATACTATGTCATCGTCCTTTAAGTAGACATGGCAATGAGCCTATGAAAGACTACAATACTACATCATGCCTAAAATGTAATCAATGTCAATATATAGATAATAGTGATAATTTTGTACACCCATCTACGAAAAGAGTTTATAAGTTTAATACTGGCACTAGTTGTACTAGTATTAACATAGTATATATTGCCAAATGTACGTCATGCCCAGTATTCTATGTGGGTAAGACCTGTAGGCAATTTAGGGAACGAATTAGAGAACACATATACAGTATTAGGACTGCATCTGAGAATAATGCCTTAGCTAAACATGTAAGGAGTACAGGACCAGGTCATTCATTTATTTTTAATGTGTTACAACAAGTTAAACCTGGTATTAGAGGTGGAGACATAGATTCTTATCTGCAGGAATGTGAACTTAGATGGATTGTCCGCCTAAGAGCAGACAAGTTCCCAGGCATAAATGACAAAGTACAAGTGAAACCATTACTACGTAGGAAAAGGGTGGTTAGGCCTAAATCATGAATTAGTAGTTTATATCATCAGATTTTTCAGTAGTGGTTCATTGTCCTCATTCCCATGTTAGTTTTTATACTTTTATACTCCTTTATTATTATATACACTTTTTATATTCATTGAGTATATACAAGTAGCAGTCTATTGTTTATATTCCCATGTTAACTTTTCCTAGATGCTCAAACATATACGTACACATTTCCTGCTACAATGATCCTGCACCCACACAACGCCCCTTTTATTAACTCCATAGTTGTTTCAGGTATGAGCTAGGTATACATTTTCATGCCTTTTATTATTATATGCTTTTTTATTATATGCCTTTTTAATATATGTCTATTTATGTGTCATTACTTTGCTGGTTTGAAATTTGTATTTTTAACTGTATCTTTATATTTTTTATATATATATATATATATACATATATTTATTTATTAACATAGGTATTCATGATTAGATTTGAATAGAAGTTATAAGGTTATTGAGAATACTAAATAAATAGTATTATAGAATTTTACATATGTATAAATGTTATTTCATCTTAGTTTTAAAAGATTTGTTATATATTGTAAGGTTTGGTTTGCTTTTAATTGAGCTAAATTTTAATTAATTAATTAACCTAATTACACTGATGAACTTCTCCCTATATGTATAAAAGCTGCTTAATGTCAAAGGCTACTGTTGAAGTTTGAAAAAGCCCTATGGTGAAAGCGCTTACTGTTTGCTAGCTTATTAAATAAATATTTCGTTTGGATTATCTGTCGTTGTGCGTGGTCATTGGATTGGAAGATTATGAACTTCTTTTTCTCTTGGGTTGAATAACCTTTTAGTATCCTTGGAAACGCTTTTCAACTGAGGTCGTTTCGCTCCAGTTTGTTGTTTTCACTTGTCCTATATAGACAGACTCAAAAAACTCCAACTATTCTCTGTCTCTGTCGCCTACTTAGAAATCCATATCTGACCCAGCTCTATTAGAAGTGCTACATTTAAAGAAATCCCAATCCCTCCACACCACACTCACTAGAGACCGCAACCTCATTACCACAATCAACAGAACAAGCCGGAGGGACAGGTTCATAACCCAGAGACTGCCCACGCTATGAAATAGACTTCCCATACATGTCAAACAGCATCTCACTGGCCCTATTCAAGAGAAATCTTGATGAGTGGATGGGAAATAGAAAATTCACCCCAGGGATCACCCCAGTGGCTCTACTTGACAGAGGCACTGGGAACTAAGGTTGAGTGGCACGATGCCAGGGTAATCCTATGGGCTAGGCTTGTAAAGACTCCGGGGCCATTAGCCTAGTACACACCTATGAACCTAATCAAAGCACTTAATACTCTCTGAATCACCTTTGGTCCCTAGGACCACTTTAAGTTATTGCAGACAATATCACAGTGATGTGGTACAAAAACAACCAAGGAGGATACAGATCTCACCCCCTGTGCAGTCTAGCCATGCTAGCATGGGATGAAGCTTCACAGAAGAGTCTCAGTCTACAGGCATTTAACATTCCGTCAGAGCAAAACTGCATGGCAGGCAAGCCAAGCATGACAAAGGCAGACTCACAACTGCAAACTAGAACAGGCAGCCTTCCAAGATTTGACTTACCTGTGGGGATTTCAAGACCACCTTTATGCCTCCTCTCTGAGCAATCAGCTGGCAACCGTCTGCTCCAGGACTCCATGCAAAAATACCTGGAAGACAAATGCCTTTATTATTTTTGACAGGACTGTTTCTGAAAGCCTTTCCACTGAAATCCAGAGTACATCTGAACTTTCCCAAGATCATTGTAGTAACTCCCTTCTGGCCCAGGCAACAGTGACTCTCCCTTCTTTTGGAATTGTCCAGTGACAATTACCAAAATCTTCCTCATAAACTGGATCTACTCATACCTGTTTTCTGAGGATGTGCACCAGGTATTAATGGAGGGAAGAAAGCCTGCTACTAGAAAATCATATATAAGCAAATAGAAAAGGTTTTCTATTTGGTGCCAACATCATAATCAGCATCCATTCAGGGTTAGTGTTTCTCTGGTTTTGCAATATTTGTATGTGGTACTTTCCTATGGGCCTGTCTTACTCCTATGTCAGGGTTCATTTGTTGGCCCTTCCAGTACGTCTAAAACTGAAAAAACAGCAGTTCCACACAATGGAGCTAAAATAAAGTTCTTTTATTAACAATGGTAAGCGATTTCACGAACTAAGATCCACTTCATCAGACCAAATAGCAAAATCCAATTTAACACCTGTTAATAGTTAATTCAAAAGCATGTGACCAATCTAACAATTCATGTCTAATGCCTTAAAGTACCACAAGAATAATACTTAAATAAAAATCAGTTGCATCTCCCCAGGTAATAAGAAATATAAAAAAATACATATAAAAATTACATATAGAAGAATATATATATATATATATAGATATATATATATATCTATATATATATATATATATATATATATATATATATATAGTTAGTGTAGGTAAACTAGCATAAAAACAATAAATAATAAGTATATACAAATATGCCAATTAAAAAGACAAAATACAATAAATAAAATGTATAAAGAAATATATAAAAATGTCATCAATTAATATATTATGGTTAAATCTACTAACAACTATTCACATAGACTAATACAAATTATTTAATGTTCAAGTGGTCGAATCTCAGTATCACAAGACCAAAGTGTCGAATCTGCAGATGTGCAAAACTGCAGAATATCAAACCCAGAAATGTCAAACCCGCAGTACTGATAGTGCATTAGGTAAGTGTGGTGTTTTTAAGGGTTTTGGGGAGGGTTTTGTGTTTCTGTGTGTGTTGGGAAGTGTTAGGTGTGGGTTAGGGTATGTAGGTGTGTGTGTGTGTGTGTGTGTGTGTGTGTGTGTGTGTGTGTATCAGTGTTGAGAGTGGAGGTGTTTGTATCTGTGTGATGTGTGTTTGTGCGAGGGGTATGTGGAATGTATGTTGGCGGGTTTTGTTTGTGTTGGTGTTTAGTGCGACCTCGGAGTTAGTATATATAATTGGGGGGTGCAGCCCCCCAACATGGGGGGTGCAGGGGGGCTTGCCCCCGGCTTATAGTAAGTTTGTGTGTGTGTGTGTGTGTGTGTGTGTGTGTTATTGTGCGGAGGTAGGTGTAGTTGTGTGTGTGTGTGTGCGCGTTAACGGTTGTGGTTTTGGTTTTCATTTTTTTGGTGTTTCAGCTTTATAGTCTCGAAATACTGAAATTCAATATTTCAGTATTTTGAGATTATAAAGTGAATCCATATATAATATAAATATATAGAATGTATATATATATGGGTATACTATACGTGATCAATATTTCAGAAAGCTGAGGCCATATATTCAACTTTTGAAATTTCGAACATATAAAAAAAGCAAAAAGCAACATAAAAACTTACCTAGCTTTGCTAGTGGGGGGGGCAAACCCCCCCTGTGCCCCCTGAGTGGGGCTGTGCCCTACAACCCCCTGCAATTTAAATACACCAACTCCGAGAATGCACTACAGTGCGGAAGATGGGAATCTTCCCATTACGCAGTATATGGAGATGCCCGTTCTGCATTATCGAAATACATATGTATACATGTGTGTGTATATGTGTATGGGTCTAGGACTATTCACTGAAAGCACATTTCACTGAAAGTCAAATGACTGTGCACAAATCACTGAAAGCACATTTCACTGAAAGTTATATGTGGCCTTTTCCCCACTGTAGTGCAACCCTGGAGTTAGAATATATAGTAAGGTGGATGTGGGGGCACCACCCCCCACATAGTTTGGATATATATTAAGTTTAGAAGACAGTAATTTATTGAAATTGCAAGTATCCATGTGTATACTTCAAAATATTTAAAATAGGTGGGGGGCTACACCCCCCACACCCCCCTTACTATATATTCTAACTCCAGGGTCGCACTACAGTGGGGAAAAGGCCATATATAATTTTCAGTCAAATGTGTTTCAGTCAATTGAGCTTTCAGTGAATTGTGCCCAGTCAAATGTGTTTCAGTGAAATATGCTTTCAGTGAATAGTCCTAGACCCATGTGTGCGTGTGTGTATAGATATATATATATATATATATATATAGATATAGAGAGAGAGAGAAAAAAAAAAAATATATATATATAGCTTAAAAAATACTTATCTTTATTACCATTATTGTGCTTATAACTGACAAACCAACTGGGTTTAAATAATGCACTTCCTTTGGGTGCAAGATTTCTAATTTTGTTGCCCACAGGGAATGTGTTTATTGTCTGGATGTGTCCCATTTAAATACCGATTGCTCAGTTTGTGCTGGTTTCAATTCTAGGGCCCTTAGTGGCCAACATAAACTGGTCCTAAAGGGTTTGCTATCTTCATCTTCTTTTCCAGGGCCTCAAACCCCTGCAAAAACACTTAAGCCCTCTTCAAAGGCAAAAGAATTGAGGAAGTGGTCTCCCACACTTACTCTTCAAAGTCAGCTTCAACTCCATCGGATCCAAAGAGGAAAACAGTCAGATCTGATACTTACCCAGTGTAGGTCTCCAAGCACTTAGTCCCTCCATTCTGTCTGGAGCCAGTCTCTCCTCAACTCCATTTTCCTTTCCTAAAAGAGACCTTGAGGAGAGAGACTCCCTACTACTTCCTCCATCAGGTCCTCCAGGAGCCTTTCCAAAGCCAAAGTGTACAGGATGAGGAAGTTCCTCAGAGCTCAGATTCAGATGGGTGTTATCCTGGCTCCATCTCCCATCGGCTCTGTGACTCTCTCTTCTGTTTTCCATACTATAATTTCTCTTTCTCTGACATGACTGGTGATTTCAGGGTCTTCTGATCCAAGAACCCAAATAGTATCAGTGCTGGATCCAAAGATAACTAGGTCTTCTGACTCCAACTGCATCCCTGACTTGTCTGTCTATGATTCCCTTGGATCAGGATGAATCTTGAAGCCAAAGCATCGGCTGTGGATCAGGGGGGCTTGGTTCAACTCCAAGGTTGTTGGAGCCATCCCTGCCCCTCAGGGCTTTGGCGTTGGATAGTTCTGGTCCAGCTCCCCCTTCGAGGCAGGGATCTGAGCAAGGTCTGGGCATTTTGACATTTGAGGCTTCACCACCAGTGCGGCTAGCTATGGTTTATCCCAGTTTGTCTGCTTTTGAGGCGATGGAGAGTGTCTTCTCTCATCCTAGAAACACAGCTACTCTTTCTTCTTCAGATCCTACAGCAATTCCACCATCGAGTCTGAGCTGTGATCTTCACAGGCCATTTATGCTTCAGTGACCTTTGCCTTACAGTCACCAAACTATCTGGCACATTTCACCAGACTGCAAACGGATATGAATAAAGAGTTTTCTAAATCCCTTTCTGAGTTCATGTATGTGGAAGACCACAAGAAGCTTTCTTCACAGCTGGTCATTCTTCTATCCATCTCTGATGCTTCCATAAAGTTAATTTCACATCCTGCTGAGGGTACCTCACGGGCAAGCTGGTTCAGTCATAACCATAAGGAAGCATGCCTGGATGCATGTCTGCAACTTTGCAGAGTCCTTCAAGTCTTCATTCATCAGTGCTCTTTTTGATGGATCATCCTTGTTTGGCCCCACTGTTAAGGAGAAGCTTTGTCAGAGTGAGCAGGGTAGAAAGACTGTCTGCCATGGGAATCCATTTTTCTACCCTTCAGAGATCCTTTTCCAGGAATCAGCAAGGCGGAAGGAAAATGTGGTTACATAAGACCCAGGGTCATTTCCAAGGTTTACAGGGATATCTCCCCAGTGGTAGAGGGGGGAGTTCTAATGAAAGACATGGCCCTTACAGCAGAGGAGGCCCAGAAAATCATGGTTTCTGAGACTCACTTTCAGATAAACCCTTTGAGCACTCCTGAAAGGTTGCCTGACTACTCATCTCTGGAGGCATTGGAGGGGCACTTGTCTCTGCAGTAAGACACCTGGAAATCAATCACAAAAGATACTTGGGTACTGAGAACTATATCCAGAGGCTTTCATACCATTTTCGCAAATTCCCTCAAACAAAAGGTCAAGTCTCTCTGACGTTCCACCAAGTCATAGGGAGGCAGCAGCTCCAGAAATTCAAAAACTGCTAGACTAAAGAGTCATCCAGAAGTTCCCACCAGACCAAAAAGGATTTGGAACATAATCAAAATTCTTTTTAGTGCCAAAGAAAATAGGAGACCTGAAACCAATTTTGGACCTCAGCAAACTGAATCAATTTTAACTCAAAATTCAAAATGGTCATGGTTCAGTCCATTCTGCCATTTCTGCAAAAGGATGATTGGATGCATGTCAGTGATCTTCAGAATGCATACTATCATATCAAGGTGAATAGATGCTCTCGAAGATACCTCCGCTTTCTGTTGGGGGCAGTCAGTATCTGTTCAGAGCCTTGCTGTTTGGTCTCATCACTGCCCCCAGGGTGTTTACCAAATGTATAGCAGTGGTAGCAGCTCACCTGAGACTGTTAGGATTCTGTGCATTTCCATACCTAGATGACTGAATCTTCATCCCCCCAACCAGGCATCTCCAGTTATGTCAATCCCTGAGCATCTTAGTCAACCTTTGCAAGTCACATCTTCAACCTGTCCATAGGCTGGAGTTCATAGGTGCTCATTTGGACACAGTCTGTCAAATAGCCTCCCTTCCACCGAATAGAGTAAGGACCATCAGGGATCAAGTGGAACAAGTTATCTCACATCCTTCTCCTTCAGCCAGACTAATTCTTTAGACTTCAGGATTGATGGTAGCAACCATAACCTTGGTTCCTATGGCCCGCTTTCATATGTGCATTCTTCAATGGAGCTGTTCTTCAGTGGTCAATACTTCATCATCCCTGGTCTTTACCACTGAAACTCACGCAAGTATGCAAAGACCAACTGCTTTGGTGTATTCAGTTGGACAAAGTTTCTCAAGGCCATCCTCCTGTCTTTCCACCCCCAGTAGCCACTGTAACCACAGACAACTCACAATTGGGGTGGTGGGAAGCATTTTCTGGGAAGGACAGTCAAAGGTACATGGTCCCTAGAAGTGATCAATTTACACATCAATGTCCTAGAGATGGGTGTGGTCCTCCTAGTGTTGCAGGCCTTCCAGGATGCCCTTCCTAATGGGATAATTGCAATTCAAGCTGACAACATGTCTGTGATTTGGTACGGCAACAAACAAGGAGAGAACCCAATCTAATCCCCTTTGTCGAGAAGTAATGAGAGTGGGGCAGTGGGTGATCTCCTCCAACCACTTTCTTATAGCAGTGTACATCCTGGGGAAAACCAACATACTAGCCGTCAGACTCAGCAGATCCATTCTGATGCCTCATGAGTGGCCTCTCCCTCAATTAATGGCAGAAAGGAATTTTAGGAGGTGCCTACAGGCGGCCCCAATGGCAAGGTAACAACCAACGAGGCACAGACACAACTACTACCACTGCAACAGGACAATCACAGTGACTTGGCTCTGGCACCGCCTACCAGGGAACAAATAGCAGCACCCTTAGGCGGAAAGTTAGCCTTATTTTCAAAAAACTGGCACTATATCACAAGAGACAAGTGGATTTTGCAAACTATAGACCAAGGCTACAGGTTTCATTTCCACACTTTACCAGGAAAAAGAGGAATGCCAAACCTACCACCAAATCAAAGACAGAAGCTCTAAAACAAATAGCTCAATTAGCAAAGATGAGAGCTGTGGAAAGGGTACCATCTATGGAACAAGGCAAGGGATTTTACTCCAGACTATTCCTGGTACCAAGAAAAGAGAAAAATTGGAGGCCTATTCTCGACCTGTCCGCTTTAAACACATTCATCATTGTTCCAAAATTCAAAATGCTGACCCTACAGCAACTCCTTCCATGCTGGGCAAGGAGTATTGGCTGGTAACTCTAGATCTCAAGGAGGCATACCTGCACGTCCCCATACGACCAAATTGCAGAAGATACCTCAGATTTCTTGCAGGATCAGAGCATTATCAGTTTGCAGCATTGCCCTTTGGCTTATCTACTGCGCCCAGAGTGTTCACGAAATGCCTGGCATCAGTAATCGCTCACTGCAGGCTTCAGGGAATCCAAATATATCCATACCTGGATGACTGCCTGATACAAGCGGACAACAAAAACAAGCTAACAGAAGACTTACAAAGAGTCATTTGCTTACTACAAGCCCTGGGATACACAGTCAATATAAAAAAGTCAAGACTGATACCATCCCAAAGAATAACCTTCTTAGGTGCAGAATTGGACACAGTAAAACAGATGGCATTCCTAACTGCAGAAAAACAAGAACAACTTCCTCTCTACTTCTTGGCATTAACAAAGCAGAACAAACTAACAGCAAGGAAAGTACTGCAGGCCTTGGGCTTCATGGCATCCTTCATAATCCTGGTCCCCCATGCCAGACTGCATATGAGAAAGCTACAGTGGTACCTAAAGAATTTATGGTGTCAACACAGGCACAGCTTAGAAACCGAAATACCACTAATCCCATGCCTGCAACAAGAGTTCCTATGGTGGGCTCAGGCATGCCAGTCAAACCCAGGTTTGCCCTTCCACAGCATTCAACCAAGCCAAACCATCACAACGGACGCCTCAGACCTCGGTTGGGGGGCCCACATGCTGGACAAGTGCATACAAGGCTTATGGACTCCAGATAAGCTGCACCTGCACATAAATCAAAAAGAAATGCTGGCAGTAAAACTAGCAATCCAGAATTTCAGACCATTCCTCCAAGAAGGCCAGTTGATGATAAGGACAGACAACACCACAGTCATGTGGTACATCAACAAACAGGGAGGCACTCATTCATACCCTCTATGCCGGATGGCACTGGACCTATGGAATATGGCTCTGAGTTACAACATTCAGTTACAAGCAATTTTGTACCGGAAAAGAAAACACCCTAGCAGACATATTAAGCAGAACTACCTCGGATGCTCACGAATGGATGCTACACCCGGACATCTTCAAGGTCATCACAAAGAAATGGGGAATGCCACAAATAGACCTATTCGCATCCCCACTCAATCACCAGCTCAAGAAATTCTGCACAAGGACGTACCACCCACTTGCTTGGAAGGTGGACTCTCTATCCTTCAGTTGGAAAGGCCTGACAGCATATGCATTCCCACCTCTTCCTTTGATGCACAAGGTGCTATTGAAAATCAAAGAGGAACGTCCAAGGATCATCCTGATAGCTCCAGATTGGCCAAGGCAACATTGGTACCCATTACTGAGGAGCATGTCTCGGGAAAATGTGACACTACCCTGATTCCTTTGATGTTAACTCAGAGCGACTACAACATCCTGCATCCAAACCTGAAAACTCTGCAACTCACTGCCTGGAACATTACATAAGAGCAACTAACCCAGATTTATCCCAAAGGGTTAAAGACATCATCCTTGAGGCCCGCAGACCCTCAACAAGAAGGAACTATGCAGGAAAATGGAAAAGGTTTCTCATTTGGAGTACCGAGAGGAGCAAAGATGTGTCAAAGGTAGACATTGCCAACATCCTGGAGTATTTGGCAGAGCTTTACCATACAGGCCTGTCCTATTCCTCCATCAAGATACATGCATCAGCTATTTCTGCAGAATACAGCTTCGACCCCCCTGCATTTTCGCATCCTCTACTCAGGCAGTTTCTGAGAGGAATTAAGAATGTAAAACCTCCTAGGAAACCACCATTACCAGCATGGGACTTGAACTTTGTGCTAGAAAAATTGACACTCCCTCCTTTCGAACCAGCAGCAACAGCAGATCTTCAGCACCTATCCTGGAAAACTGCTTTCCTGCTGGCAGTTACCTCAGCAAGAAGGGTTTCTGAGCTACAGGCTTTAATGGCAGTACAACCCTTCCTAATCTTCCATCAAGATAGAGTGTCCATGAGAACTAATCCTACATTTATGCCTAAGGTGGTATCCAGAGTGTCTTTAAACCAGGCAATCCACCTACCTAACTTCTTCCCAATCCACAGAACAGGGGAAAGACTGCTGCATACTTTGGATGTACATAGACAGTTGCTACTACCTGGACAGAACCAAGGGCAATAGAAAACTGACCAGCTTCTGGTAGCATATGCAACAGGAAGGGAAGGAAAGCAATTTCAAACAGACAATCTCCAAGTGGATAGGAAATTGCATTAGATTCTGTTACTCCTACCATGGAAAACAAATTCCACAGAACATAAGGCCTCATTCTACAAGGGCTGCAGCCACTACCACAGCTTTCTTACGAGGAGTGGCTACCAAGGACATTATAGAGGCTGCTACTTGGACCTCCGTGCATACATTTGCCAAGCATTATAACTTACCTTTATACTCTAGATCCCGAGCAGGGTTTGCCACTGCTGTTTTGCAAGGGATCCTAACTACACCATAATTTCTTCTTCCTCCTCCCTAGTTTGGCTATGGTATTCTACCCATTTAGTGGACTGCAGATGCATCCTTGAAGGACATAGTACAGTTTTGTACCTACCATAAATGTAGATGTCCGAACAGGATTGCATCTGCAGTCAGGATTACCCACCCTCCTTCCCTCTGTGGTATTCCTAGGTATTTGCCCACCTAATAGCTAGCTGGGATCTCTTATGGTATATTTGTTTGTATATATGTACATACATGATTATTTTTTGTGTTTGCCTTCTACTATTTGGAAACATTGGCATTTATCCAAAATTTAGCTATCCAAGAGGGCAACTGGCATCTGGGGCAAGAAACACTGAGGAAAATGGCGTCGTCTGATGCCTTTATACCCGAAGAACTGCAGCTATGACGTCAGGTGAAGTGCGACACCAGCCGAGGCCAGACCCAGACTTTGGAATCCGGCCGACAGAAGGGCTGCCTGACGACAGGACAACCCATTTGTAAGGACTGCAGATGCAATCCTGTTCGGACATCTACATTTATGGTAGGTACAAAACTGTACTTTTGTCTGCTTTTGAGGTGATGGAGAGTGTCTTCTCTCATCCTAGAAACACAGCTACTCTTTCTTCTTCAGATCCTACAGCAATTCCACCATCAAGTCTGAGCTGTGATCTTCACAGGCCATTTATGCTTCAGTGACCTTTGCCTTACAGTCACCAAACTATCTGGCACATTTCACCAGACTGCAAACGGATATGAATAAAGAGTTTTCTAAATCCCTTTCTGAGTTCATGTATGTGGAAGACCACAAGAAGCTTTCTTCACAGCTGGCCATTCTTCTATTCATCTCTGATGCTTCCATAAAGTTAATTTCACATCCTGCTGAGGGTACCTCACGGGCAAGCTGGTTCAGTCATAACCATAAGGAAACATGCCTGGATGCATGTCTGCAACTTTGCAGAGTCCTTCAAGTCTCCATTCATCAATGCTCTTTTTGATGGATCATCCTTGTTTGGCCCCACTGTTAAGGAGAAGCTTTGTCAGAGTGAGCAGGATAGAAAGACTGTCTGCCATGGGAATCCATTTTTCTACCCTTCAGAGATCCTTTTCCAGGAATCAGCAAGGCGGAAGGAAAATGTGGTTACATAAGACCCAGGGTCCTTTCCAAGGTTTACAGGGATATCTCCCCAGTGGTAGGGGGGGAGTTCTAATGAAAGACATGGCCCTTACAGCAGAGGAGGCCCAGAAAATCATGGTTTCTGAGACTCACTTTCAGATAAACCCTTTGAGCACTCCTGAAAGGTTGCCTGACTACTCATCTCTGGAGGCATTGGAGGGGCACTTGTCTCTGCACTAAGACACCTGGAAATCAATCACAAAAGATACTTGGGTACTGAGAACTATATCCAGAGGCTTTCATACCATTTTCACAAATTCCCTCAAACAAAAGGTCAAGTCTCTCTGACGTTCCACCAAGTCATAGGGAGGCAGCAGCTCCAGAAATTCAAAAACTGCTAGACTAAAGAGTCGTCCAGAAGTTCCCACCAGACCAAAAAGGATTTGGAACATAATCAAAATTCTTTTTAGTGCCAAAGAAAATAGGAGACCCGAAACCAATTTTGGACCTCAGCAAACTGAATCAATTTTAACTCAAAATTCAAAATGGTCATGGTTCAGTCCATTCTGCCATTTCTGCAAAAGGATGATTGGATGCATGTCAGTGATCTTCAGAATGCATACTATCATATCAAGGTGAATAGATGCTCTCGAAGATACCTCCGCTTTCTGTTGGGGGCAGTCAGTATCTGTTCAGAGCCTTGCTGTTTGGTCTCATCACTGCCCCCAGGGTGTTTACCAAATGTATAGCAGTGGTAGCAGCTCACCTGAGACTGTTAGGATTCTGTGCATTTCCATACCTAGATGACTGAATCTTCATCACCCCAACCAGGCATCTCCAGTTATGTCAATCCCTGAGCATCTTAGTCAACCTTTGCAAGTCACATCTTCAACCTGTCCATAGGTTCTAGTTCATAGGTGCTCATTTGGACACAGTCTGTCAAATAGCCTCCCTTCCACAGAATAGAGTAAGGACCATCAGGGATCAAGTGGAACAAGTTATCTCACATCCTTCTCCTTCAGCCAGACTAATTCTTTAGACTTTAGGATTGATGGTAGCAACCATAACCTTGGTTCCTATGGCCCGCTTTCATATGTGCATTCTTCAATGGAGCTGTTCTTCAGTGGTCAATACTTCATCATCCCTGGTCTTTACCACTGAAACTCATGCAAGTATGCAAAGACCAACTGCTTTGGTGTATTCAGTTGGACAAAGTTTCTCAAGGCCATCCTCTTGTCTTTCCACCCCCAGTAGCCACTGTAACCACAGACAACTCACAATTGGGGTGGTGGGAAGCATTTTCTGGGAAGGACAGTCAAAGGTACATGGTCCCTAGAAGTGATCAATTTACACATCAATGTCCTAGAGATGGGTGTGGTCCTCCTAGTGTTGCAGGCCTTCCAGGATGCCCTTCCTAATGGGATAATTGCAATTCAAGCTGACAACATGTCTTTGATTTGGTACGGCAACAAACAAGGAGAGAACCCAATCTTATCCCCTTTGTTGAGAAGTAATGAGAGTGGGGCAGTGGGTGATCTCCTCCAACCACTTTCTTATAGCAGTGTACATCCTGGAGAAAACCAACATGCTAGCCGTCAGACTCAGCAGATCCATTCTGATGCCTCATGAGTGGCCTCTCCCTCAATTAATGGCAGAAAGGAATTTTCGTAGGTGGAGTCAGCCTTGCTGAGATCTGTTTGCATCTCCCCACAACAACAAATGCAGCAGGTTCTTTGCCCTGATTCCATTTCTAGTAATTGCTTTTTTGGCAGCCACCATAATTAGATTCAGCAGAGACATTACTATGTTAGGCAAATTTGATTCTGTATCTTAGCCCAAACAAAATAATTTCCTTAGTTATACCAATTTGCTCACACAGTATTTCTGACAGATTAGTCTGCAGGAATTTTTTAAAGTCTGCCAATTCGTTACACTTCCACAAATGTGTTCTCAGTTACCTCTTTCTTCACCATCACACCTCCAACATTTGATATTTACCCGAGAAAAAATTCTTTGGAGTCTACTTGGGATATAAAAATAAACACTTGCAAGCAAAGACCCTAAATCTTCTAGACTTTGTTGCATATTTGGGAGTCATATATATATATATATATATATATATATATATATATATATATATATATATATATATATATATCCCCATTGTTTCTTTGTGAATTGCTTATCCAGTCTCTCTGCCCAATCCATTCTAACCTCCTCTGGTTGTTTCTTATAGTTATCATGCAATATTTTATATGCTCTACTAATTATCCCTTTTACAACAGCAGCTTCTGTTCTAGATTCTAATAAAAACTCTGCCAGTTCTGGCCTTTCACTTAAGAACCCGCTATTTCTTTCTCTGTTCCTGTACTCTGTCAGTGTAGCCTGCAGTCCAAATATATTTTTTGGCTTTTTCCCATTCTACTACCTTTCCATCTCTAATTATTTGCTCCCAATATCTTGGTTCCTTTCACAGTTTTCTCCAGTAAATTCCAGTCCCCTCTTTCCTACTGTCTGTATCCCTAATTTGCAGTCATACCTACTGGCAGATTCTCCTTTCTCCATTCCCATGTTGGCTTAGTTCTTGGAATACTTTCTGCTACTTTATGAATATAATATTCTGTACGGTTATAGATATTCTCCTTAAGAATCTGCATCTAAAATCCCAGTCTCTCCTTGTTTCTTGAGCTCACCTTCCCCATTTCATCATCATTACTTTCCACTTTAAATTATAGCTTTCTGCTTATGTGATGTATAGGAGTCTTAACTGTGTAGCTCTGAAATACACCTTAAAACCTTGTAATCCCAAACCACCTTGTTCTTCTGGAAGGATTCAGCTTATCCCACGACACTTGCCATTTTCCCCTCCCAGATAAAATCCTTCAACTCTTTATTGCTATCCACAACTTTTCCTCTGGTTGATAAAAATATGGCTGACCCGTGTATAAAACTAAATGACAAACATTGCGACTATCTTGCAATCCATATCCTTAAAAAAGAGCTTCCAATTTCTCAGTTTTTCTATTGTCTTTTGTTTAGTCTCTTCCCACATTTCCCTAGCTGCCATAATAGAATCCTTTTTAATCCATACTCCTAAGTACTTCATTTCATTATGACCCTATAAATACAGGTATTGTTGAACCAATAATTTTGTGGGTACATAGTTTACAGCTAGTGCTTTTGTTTTAGCTTCATTAGTTTTGTATCCTGAAAAAACAGAACTGAAATGTCCTTTTCTGGTTTTATCAGGTATAAAATAATATCACCTGCAAATAAAGACAGCTTTTCTTGACTACCATCCGAATTATAATCTTGAATTTCTGAGTCTCTTTGTTTTCTTTGCCAATGGTTCTAAATGTAATGCAAATAAAGGGGAAAGAGGACAAGCCTGCCTGGTTCCTCTCCTCAAACAGAACTTATCAGTGAGGAACCCACCCACTTTAATATTTGCCTAGGATCCCTCATATATTCTCCTAATCAACATTATCATTTTATCAGAGAATACAAATGCTTCCATTGTTCTGGTCATAAAATCCCATTAGCCATTGTATACATAAACATTTTACAATTATGGGTTAAAATTGAAATGGGCCTATGTGAAGCTGGATCTGATGGGTCTTTTACCATCTGTAGGTATTACCTAATCATTGAAATGATTTATTGTGGTCTCATTTTTTTTTATATCACAAAAACCTGGCATTTTAACAGGGGTGTGTACACTTTTTATATCCACTGTGTGTGTGTGTGTGTGTGTGTGTGTGTGTGTGTGTGTGTGTGTGTGTGTGTGTGTGTGTGTGTGTGTATATATGTATATATATATATATATATATATATATATATATATATATATATGTATACATACACACACACACATATTACCTTTTTGCTATCTTCCTCGTACCTTTTTCTGTTTTTTGGGGGTTTTCTCCAGTAAGGTCTTATCCTTTTTATTCATTATTGGTAGTCTTGAGCGTACTGTTGGAGACATCTTTGAGATACTTAAGCAAAAGGGTGGATGGCTTTCTGATACTTCTTCCCTAGAAGAGTCAGGTTCTTCTGGAAGCTTTTGTTTCCAGCCCATCTACATCTTGGGTGACTCCCTTAGCTGATGAGCTTATTGACCTAGTCTCTTGCCAGGCATGGAAGCAGCCAGATTCCCCATCACCTAGATAAACTTTCAGCACTACTGAAGTACAGACCCTATTGGAGCAAAGGGAGTCCTTGTTGATGCTATGGTTGTGACAGTAGGCACAAAAAAGGAGCTAGCCAAATAGAGCTCCTCTATTCATCCCCCTAAGAGAGTTGAGGACATTAGACAGATTTAGGAGGAGCACTTTTGCTTCAGCGACTTTTACATTGTGGTCCCTGAGTTATTCAGTGCACTTTATGAGATTGCATTGTGTTTTGACCAAGCAGCTCTCCAAATCCCTCTCTTAGTCCATATCTGTGGGGAACTAATAAGAGGTCATCTTCACAACTGGCCACTCCATTATCCATTTCCAATGCATCCATGAGGTTGATATCCCATACTGCAGAGGGCACCTCATGGTCTGTTGGTTCAGGGATTGCTGCCCGAAGACATGCCTGGATGTAGTTATGTGATTTTGTGGAGCCCTTCAAGTCTTTTTTCTTCAATGCTCCTTTTTAAAGAAACCCTTTCCCACACTAAACAAGAAGAAAAGACCCTGTCTGCCATAGGAATCAGTTTTCTGCCCCTCAACTTTCCATTTCCCAGAATCAAGACCGGGAAAGAAAATGTGGTTCCATAAACCCAAGGGCCTTTTCCAGGATCCACACAGGGCAACTCCTTCAGGGGCAGAGGTGGGAATTCATATAGAAACACCCAATCCTCACAGCAGAGAAAGCCCAGAAAGCCATGGTTTCTAAGATTCATTTCTGGATATATCCTTCCAGTGACCCTGAAGAGTTGTCCAATTGCTCACCTCTGGAGGCAGTAGGGGGTGCTTCTCTTTGCACCCAGACACCTGAGTTTGTATAACATGTGAGACTTGCTGGGATTCGGGGTGTTTCCATATCTCTGACTGGCTTCACTTTGCTCCCACCAAGTCTCTACTGATTCAAACCAGGGACTTCTTGCTCCAACTGTCTTTTTCTGGGCATCAGAGTGAACTACGCCAAGTCTCAGCTCTTCCCCACTCAAGTCCTGGAGGTCATTGGTGCTCATTAGGATATGGTGGCACAGATCACAAGCTTACCATAGACAAGATTAAATACTTTTAGAGAGTCAAGCATACCACATCCTCTCTCCTTTCTCTCCACCAGCAAGGTTGGTATTGCAAGTCCTTGGATCTATGGCAGCTTCCATTACTTTAGTACCTTTAGCAAGGTATTATATGAGGATACTGCAATGGATGCTTCCAGTGCATGGTCAATAAGCTGACACCCCCATTCTCACAGATATGGATTACAAAGATTTGCAGGGAACACACAGCCTAGTGGATCACCACAAATAAAGTTTCTCATGGCTGCCTTTTTATTCCACCACCCAGAGCCACATTGACTATGGCTGCCTCACAACTGGAGGGGGCATTACTTGTGAAGGATGGTCCAAAGCACTTGGTCTCATTTGGAGGTCAATCTTCACATCAGTGTCCTTGAAATGAGGGCAGTTTTATTTGCACTGCAGGTGTTTCAAAAGGCTCTTTTTCCAGGTATGTTTACCATTTAGACAGGTAATATGTTGGTAGTCTGCAAGCAGGGGGGAACCCGATCCTATCCCCTATGTTGAGAGGCTTTGAGAGTATGGCAATGGGTGATATCTTCCAGCTGCTTCCTTTTGGCAATGCATATCATGGGGAAGTCCAACATGCTAGCAGAAAAACTGAGCAGACAGACTCAAACCCCACAAAACACAAGAGAGCCATGGGGATTACTGAGCGTGAGGCAGACAGACTCAAACCCAAAGAAATACAAAAGAGAGCCATGGGGATTACTGAGCCTGAGGCAGACTCAAATCCATGCACAAGAGAGTAATAGGGATTAGTGAGTCTGACACAGGCAGACTCAAACCCAGAGAGAAAAAGGTGAAGACCAGAGTGTCATTCATCTTCCATGTGCATTTACCTCTTCAGCTTCTGACTGCTGCCACTTGTCTGTTCTTCCTGCACTTGTATCCCCCCTGACAAGTCCTGCTGCTCCCAACTGTCCTAGCATCCTGACAAGCCCTGCCACTCCCCATGAGTCCTGTCGCTCCCCTGCCGCTCCACACAAGTCCTGCCACTTTTAGTTGCCTTTGCTTAACATCCTGCTAGTTCCATACTCATGGTCCTACCTGTTGGGAGGTAAGCAAAAAAAAAGTGAACACACAGCATACAAGCTACAGTAAGATGCTACCTGAAATTTACTGCCTGACAGCATTGCAAAAGATTACTGGAAAGGAAATATGAGCACATACCTACACAGTTTTACTGGGATCTTACGAATTTTCTTCCATACAAAGTCTTCAGTGAGGCTGCCATGTGATACACTTTGTCCCACTTCATGCTCAGTTGAGAGCACAGTTAAGCCAGAAAGTCTCTCCTGACACACTGACAAACGCAGGTATGTCTTTATGTGTTTCAGCTTAGAAACGTTGCATTCTGCAGTAGCCACTGTAACAGGTGTGGTCAAATAAATGCGCAGTGAAACATAAGTATTTATATACATGTCTTGCAAGTGGTTGCAAATGAGAAAATTTAACACAGTCAGTAATGATGATTCATTATCATTCATTCGAGAAAGGCTTTTAAGTTGTGTCCCAAGGTCAGGGTCATCACTATTACAGTGACCACTTATCCTGTCAGTCAGTTGTTTTTTCAGAGCCTTGCAGTATTGCAGCAATGTGTCTTCTGCAATATCACTCAAGGCTTTAATATTTGATAAAAATCCAGCGGCCTTATCAAACTGTGAAAGCAGCTCAAACCAGTCAGTAAACAATTGGATTGTGTCCAGCAGTGCACTGAAGAACTCTACACGTAGTTTTATCACTGGATCCAGTACAGTCTCATCTTCTCCTTCATAGTCAAAGAACAACTTTACTTTCCTCTGTCTCTTTTCTTGAAATGTGGTGCCAACATCCAGATGTTCTTCATGGTTCACTGTTGCAGTCATCACACTTGGGTTATCCTGCCAGGGGTAGCCCTCAGTCGGCCCAAATACCAGAGGCTTAGTATTTCTGTGTTGGTTGCTGTCACTCCAGGACAGACGTCAGGTCATCAGTGGTATGAAATCAGGCAGCTGACACCATTACATCAGCCTTTCTTGCTGAGGAGCATGAAGCAGAAGCAGTTCGCACGAGTGCAAGTCAGCCGCTACCTGAGTTTTCATCTCCGAATTGAAGTTGAAGTCTTCTAAAGCTAAGTACCCCGTTGGGGATCCTTTTTTCTTGCTCTAACCAATCTCAGAAAAAGTTAACAATTGTCTCTCCTGTGGAAAGCAGATGCCACACCAAGACTTCCATTCTTACTGCGTCACTTGTTTAGGCCCAGACCACGATGTACCTCTCTGTCGCTTTTGTGCTTTGTTCAATGTCAGAACTGTACATCGCCGGGCCCTTATTGTAGCTAAATATTTTTGCTGTCAGTCCTCCTATTTCGATATGGCTTTGGTAAGCCATCTGACTAATGATCTTCTGAAAAAATGTAAGGATAAAGAGACCGCACAGGTCCAAAACTGTTGACGACACTTCTGTTAAGCTAGTCGTCAGTTCTCTGGTTCTCAGTGAGGTGTCTTCACAGCCCCTGATGTCCGCTTCTGTGGATTCGCAGGCCACTACCGAGACCCATTCGGAGTCCGGTATGCCATGAGACTCTTCTTCGACTAAGGATCCTGCGGATGTCTCTACCTTGGATGGGTCCGGAGCCGCTGAGCAGGCACCAGCTTCCAAGGAAGTTCTTCGCACTACCGATAATAGACACAAACAGACGACTTCTTTCGCGTGTTCAGTTCTTTATAAAACTATCGAGTTTCTAAGGCCCAGGGTACGAACTACACCTAAAACAACTGACGACCCAAGCTCAGGAACCTGCTTCCATGCCTCAATCTCAAATGCTTAAAATGGCAGAAGACCTTATTATGCTTATTAGGGGAAGCCAGGCTACCCCTTCCAAAAGAAAGAGAGACTTGTCCCCAGTAGTTTTATCTGAACAGGAGTCCGATGACTCTGAAGTTTCTGAATATGAAGACATGCAACCCCCTCTCTGCTTATGAGGATTCTGATGCAGAGGAATCCATTCCTTCAGACTCTCCTCCCGAGGATTTTTCATTTGGTGAAACCATACATACTTTAAGGGACCATTTCCAATGGGAATGTCAGGACTATCCTCAGTCAAAAAAGACACTCATGGAATTCTTAGATTTACCACAGCACAGACCTTTAGCCATTCCTCCTGTCCTGGATGTTGAGGATGATGTTTCTGTGGAATCCACTTTGACTCCTGACATCCTTCCTCCTGTTCCCAGGAAACCTGACAGGTACTACAGAGTCCCTGACACTCTCAAATTATTTTTCAGAAATTCAACTGCTGACCCAGACATCATCTGCCAAGGACCAAAAGGAATTAAAGCAACCTCAGCTAAGAATCCCACCCCCTCAGACAGGGATTCCCGAGCTTTAGACAGATGGGGTAAAAAAATATACACCTCTGCAACTTTTGCTATTATAGCACTGAATTGTCAGTTCCACATGCTGAAATATCAGCAGGACACCATGGAACTCCTCAAACAAAAAATATCTTCCTTTCCTGCTTGTGCAGAAAATAAAGAACTAGAAGAGCTTATGCATTCTGCAAGCCAAGTTATTGAGCACACCTTGCAGTGTGGCTTTGACGCCCTAGAAGCATCTTGCAGGGCAGCAGTCACTGGTTCTGTCCTTAGAAGGCATGCTTGGCTTAAGGAACAGACCTTGGCAGACCATGTCAAATCAAAATTATTGGATGTACCATTGAACAAACACAATTTGTTTGGCACCAAGGCAGAAGAGGTCCTAAAAAGATGGAAGAAAAAGCTAAATCTATGCAGACAGTTAAAGACTTTTTATAGGTCCAGCCTCCAAGGTTCAGTAGGCATTGCCCCTCCAAGCACTGGTCCTTTCCGGCCCCTTCCAGACCAGCTCAGCCCAGACCCAGGGGAAGCACACACCCCCAGACAGCAGTCTGAAGGAATGCAGAGATCTAAGCAATGGAGTTCCTCCACTTCAAAAACAGGGAGTGCTAAGCCACCCCCTTATGGTAAGAACTCACAATGACTTTACACCTCCACCCCTTACCTCTGCCCACCTGCTTGTGCCCCTGGGAGGAAAACTCTCCTTCCATGCAAACAACAGGGCCTGTATTACCAATGACCGATGGGTCCTCAACATAGTGTCCCAGGGATACATATTTTATTTCCACACTCTGCCAACCCCAAAAGGGTTCCCAGATCTTCCTCCAAACCAGTGAGCAGAGGCCATAAAGCAAGTTCTTTCCCTGCTCTTCATGAGGGCAATACAGCATGTTCCTGCAGACCAGATAGGCCAAGGTTTCTATTCCAGACTCTTCCTGGTACCCTGAAAAGAGGGCACTTGGTGCCCAGTCCTCTATCCATCCATTCTAAACACCTTTCTGGTGATACCAAAATTCAAAATGCTCACCCTCCAGCAGCTTCTTCCTATGCTTTCCAAGGATGCTTGGTTAGCCACCCTAGACCTAAAAGAGGCCTACCTACACATCCCAATCAGAGAATCTTGCAGGAAATATCTACGTTTCAGGGCAGGATCTATGCACTTTCAGTTCTCTGCGCTTCCCTTTGGCTTATCCACTGCTCCCAGAGTTTTCACAAAATGCCTGGCTCCAGCCATTGCTTTTTACAGACAAAGAAATATTCAAATTTACCCCTACTTAGACAATTGCCTGATTCAGGCAGACAGTCAGGAAAAGCTGTTACAGCACCTGACCTTTGTAAAGGACCTACTGGCCGCCCTGGGGTATACTATCAACAATAAGAAATCAAAACTACTCCCCACACACAAAGTATTCATGGGAGCAAGCCTGGACACAGCATCCCAGATGGCATTCCTTACTCCAGAAAAACAAGCCTACCTGACAGGCTACTTCTCTCAACTAGCCACCAGAACTCAGTTATCCGCAAGGAAAATCCTGCAAGCTGTAGGGTTCATGGCCTTCTGCATTCTACTCATTCCATATGTCGGACTGCACATGAAGAAACTACAATGGTACCTAAAACGTCTTTGGTGTCAACACACTCAAGTCCTGGAAACTATCATACCTATAATACCCTAAGGAAATATTTTCTTTGGTGGGCAGCAGCATGCAACCACAACAAGGGACTTCCCTTCTCACAACCCCATGCAGCCCAGACCCTCACCACAGATGCATCAGACTATGTCTGGTGTGCACACCTGGACGGCAGGTGCATTCAGGGCCATTGGAGCCCAAATTAAATACATCTGCACATCAACCAAAAAGAGATGCTAGCTGTTCAGCATGCCCTGACAGCTTTCATATCCCTACTCTCCCCGGGGCCTCTAGTGATCAAAACAGACAACACAACAGTGATGTGGTATATCAACAAGCAGGGATGGACTCCTCACTGCAGGCTGGCCATGACCCTTTGGCACAGGGCCTCAGCCATGCAAATATACCTGCTAGCACAATTCCTGCCAGGCTCCCTAAACTCTCTGTCAGGCAACTTAAGCAGGAAACTGCTAGACCCACATGAGTGGCAGCCAGACCACAGAATCTTCAACCTTGTAACCCAGAAATGGGGCATCCCGAAGGTGGACCTCTTTGCCTCCCACTCCAATCATCAGCTCAGCAAATTCTGTACCAGGGAACCTCACAGCAAGGCCTGGAAAGTGGATGCTCTATCCTTCCAATGGGTAAACCTTTCGACCTATGCATTTCCCCCTCTACCACTCATTTCAAGGGTACTGCTCAAAATAAGGGAGGAAAAACCAACAGCAATCTTGATTGCCCCAGACTGGCCACGCCAGCACTGGTACCCACTGCTGCACAGCCCGTCACCCCTGCCACCACAGCACCTACCTCAGATCCCAACACTCCTGACCCAGAAGAATGGAGAATTCATGCATCCACAATTGCAGACCCTGAACCTGGAAGCCTGGCTTATTCCCTGACGTCTCCTCAAGCTGCCAGCCTAAGCAAACAAGTCCTGGATGTTGTATTTGAGGCCAGATGCCCCAGGACTAGAAAAGCCTATGCTGACAAGTGGAAAAGGTTTTGCATCTAGATCCAGGCTAAGGGAGCCAAACAGCACAGCCCTCTCTTCCTCTCATCCTGCATTACCTAACAGACCTACTACACAGGGCCTATCCTTCTCTTCTATTAAAATTCATGCCTCTGCCATCTCTGCTCATTACAGCACAGAGCCACCTCTCTTCTCACACACACTCATCAAACAGTTCCTAAAAGGGGCTAACAACTTAAGGCTACCCAGAAGAGCTCCTACCCCAGCTTGGGGCCTTAACTTTGTGTTGGAAAAGCTCACCCTACCCCTTTTTGAACCTGCAGCTTCAGCAGAGTTAAAAATTCCTCTCTTGGAAAACAACCTTGCTTCTGGCCATCACTTCAGCTAGAAGAGTTTCAGAGCTACAAGCACTCATGTCTGTAGTGCCCTTCATCATTTTCCATGCTGACAGGGTCTCCCTCAGAACTAACCCATCCTTCATGCCTAAAGTGGTGTCCAATGTGGCTCTCAACCCATCCATTCATTTGCCCACCTTTTTCCCTAACCCACAAAACAAGGGGGAAAGGATTCTGCACTCTCTAGATGTGCACAGACAGCTCAGATTCTGTGTGGATAGGACAATCTTTTAGAAAAACTGACCAATTGCTAGTCAGCTTCGCAGCAGGGGCAGAGGGCAAGGCCATATCCAAACAGTCTCCAAATGGATAGCACACTGCATCCATTTCTGCTACAAGCAGCATGGAAAACTGCCCCCAAAGGGTATCAGGACGCATTCCACCAGGGGAACTTCCACCTCTGCAGCTTTTGTCAAGAGTGGTCCCCACCAGAGACATCCTGAAGGCTACAACATGGACTTCTGTTCATACCTTCACCAGGCATTACCACCTGCCTATCTTCTCCAAATCCAGGGCAGGCTTTGCCACCACAGTCTTGCAGGGCATCCTAGCCAGCACTCAGTCTTCTTGACTGCCTCGATCCTTTTCTTCGACTTTGGGAATCAACCCAAGTGTGATGACTGCAACAGTGAAACATGAACATAGTACAGTTGTGTACACTTACCATAAATGTAGATGTTCGAGTGTATTCACTGTTGCAGTCCTGGTTTCCCACCCTCCACCCCCCTTGTCTCTCTTTCTCTCTCTCTTCCTCTCTCCTTACAGGGAATTTTTGGTATTTACTTTCTACTAGTGGTGTTCTTCCACCAAAACCTAGCTTTCTTTTTGGGGGCTCCTGACAGGGCAAGAAAAACTGATGTAATGGCACCGGCTGCCTGAACCACAGATGACCTGACATCAGTCCTGGAGCGACAGCAACCGAAACAGAAATACTAAGCCTCTGGTATTTGGACCGACTGAGGGCTACTCCTGGCAGGATAACCCAAGTGTGATGACTGCAACAGTGAATACACTTGAGCATCTACATTTATGGTAGGTGTACACAGCTGTACTTTCTTCTGCTATCTTGGAGGCTTCACCCTTGGCATGTTGAAATCCTGTCTCTCTCTAATTCTTCAGCAGGTCCATAGTGGATGCCAGCACATTGGCTCATTTCGAAATATCAACAGATGGACTCTGAAGAACTTTGCTTGCACAATTTACCTCTGTCAGCACATCATACCAAACCACTAAACATACAATGAACTGGTATGACATAGGTTCTTAGCATAGTCCCCTTGCTTGTTGATATGTTGCAGCTTCATTTGTACATACTGCTTGACATATCTCCTGTAATGCCTCAATGACTCACTTCAACTGAAATCTTACTGCCTTGACAGAGTCTATCTTGCATTCCCAGCGAGTCTCCGACAGTGGCTTCACAGTGACATTTGTGTGCCGTTTCAAGATCTGCCATCGGCTTGTTGATGCTGAACAGAGTACGTAAATGTTCTGCATACATCTAAAGAATGACACTGCCTGTACTGATGAATGTGCTCCATCACTAACTATAAGATTTAAATTATGGCAGGCACATGGCACATAAAAAGCCCTTGAATTCATCTGTTTTATCCGGGCATGCACTCCAGCTCGTTTCCCCTTCATGTTGCTGCCATTGTGATATCCTTGTCCTTGACGGTCATTAATGTCCAGTTGATGATTTTGAAGAGTCTGAAGAAGAGCTTCTTTAAGTCCTGCCCCAGTTGCATCATTCACAGGTACAAATCCTAGAAAATGTTCAACGGTGGCTGCAGTCTGTGAAATATCCACATAGGTTTATAGGTTGGTACTAGGCTATCGGCCCTAGGGCCTATACAAGCCTAGCCATAACAATTCCCTGGCTATTTCTTCCCACACTATTTACTTCCCTGGTCCCCTGTTTAGCAGGGCAACTGACGTGATCCCTGGGGTGAATTTCCTATCTTCCATCCAATCATCAAGGTTTCTTTTGAAGAGGGCCAAAGAGGTGCTTTGCTTGACATGTATGGGCTGTCTGTTCCAGAGTCTGGGGAGTCTTTGGGTCAGGATCCTATCCCTCCAGCATGTTTTGTTCATTGTGATGACAAGGTTTAGATCCCTGGAGCATGTCTCTCTGAGGGATTGGGATTTCTTTAAGTGTAGAATGCCCAACAGCTCTTGGTTTGACATGGCCTTGTATGTTAAGCAGAGATTGCCTGTGAGTACCAGTACACTATCAATAAAAAGAAAACAGAGAATGCATTGGCTAAACATATAGGAATATTTCCGAATCATAAATTTAAGTTAAAGATTATTGACCAAGTCAAATACGATATTAGTGGTGGTCCCATCTCCCTAAGACTTGAAGAACTTTAACTTTATTGGCAAATTCACCTTAACGCATACTACTACCCAGGTATTAATGACATGTGCTCGATTAGAGGTCTGCTGAAAGTGAAAAGTTTTACTAGATGACAGACACTCTCTTCTAGCTATGTAACACAAAAATAATTTTTATATAATTTATATATTAATTTTATATTAATATTATGAATAATATTCATCTCTAATAGTAATTCACGTTAGTAAATGTGATACCAGAATATTCAGCCTTAATTCTCCTTAAAGGTCTTAGTTAGATTGTGTATTTTTTATATTTATATTTTTTAAATTATTTTTATATAATGAACACCATATTGTGGAATTAAATGAATGGCATAGCATAGTATGAATGATATATATTTAGTAATATGGTCATCATAGCTAGTTAAAATTATGTGCTAACATCAAGTTAATTTCTTGATGCCTAAATTTATTTCTCAAACTCCCAGCTGAGTTATTTTTCTGGGCTAGGCAATTAGCTACGAACCAGTATGAAAAGTCGTAGTAAAAAAAGTTTGTAGTGCAGAATTTCAGCAGTGTAATAGTAATTACATAGGTAACCTTATTATTTCATGTTTATCTGTTCTTGTTGTTTAAAGTATACCTATCAGCATACTTTACTTTTAAACCATAGCTTCAGTCTTCCTTGTTCATGGTTGTCAGCATTGTTTTAGTTTTAAACAGTATTTTTTCATAGTGTGTAGAACAGGAAGGGTTAACTATTGTTGCGGATGTCATCACAGCATGTCAGCTGACAGGCTCAAGCACTTCCTGGTATTTTATTTAACTGAAACTTGTACCTTGAATGTTTGCATCTGAAGAAGTTTGATTTTATTAAACAAAAAGTGCTTTATGCACTTTAAAACTACTGGTTGCTTTCTGAAGCTGTTTTCTTTCTTTTAGTAGTTTATTTTGTGTTTTTTCCAATTGCCTGTGAGTAGACTATTTGTGACAGAGTATAGGTGGAGTTTATTTATTTATTTTTTTTAGACGGTCAGCATAGGGCATCTGCTTTAGGCCTGTGATTATATTAGTGAGGTATTTCTGCAGCCTTTCCAGTTGTTGCAGATGTCTTGAGAGGTACATACCAAATGGCGTGTTGTATTCTATAATGGGTCTAATGAGGGATGAGTGCAATGGGACAATGACTTCATTTTTTCTGGATGAAGTGCCCTTAGTGATGAGGTGTGCCACACACAAGGATTTCCTGACTGTAGTGGCGATGTGGTTATCGAAGGTGAGACCACTGTCCACCTGTGTCCCTAAGACTCTTATCACACTTTCGGTGTTTAGTGTACTGCCACCTATGAGTAATTCACAGGTACATGTTTTTTCCCACAGGGGATAGCTGTACATTTCTTGGCATTGAGCTTGAGCCCATGGTTCTGGCACCAAGCATCTGTTTCTGTAAGGCCCTTTTGTAGAATATCCACATCATTTGCGGATTCAATAATGGCTCCCAATTTGCAGTCATCTGCGAACTTTGTTAGCCAGAGTCCCTTAGTGGTGGCCTGTACTTCTGAGAAGTAGATGCCAAACAAGAGCGGTCCCAGGACTGAACCCTGAAGTACTCCACTTGTCTGGAGCTGGATTTGAAGTCGGCTACTTTTACAGTGTGGATTCTGTCAGTAAGCCAGTTGGCAACCTATCGAGTAACGTAAGGATTAATGCCCAGCTTAGTAAGTTTATCTATGATTCCAGAGTGGGGGATGGTGTCGAAGGCCTTGGCGAGGACCACCTTACCCTTGTCCATGGCTCTGGAGATGGATTTGAAGAAGTCAATCAGGTTCAGGAGACAAGATCGGCCCTTCATGAACCCAAACTGCGTGGAGTCCAGTGTTTGAAAGTTGCCAATGTCTTTGTTTATAAGTTTCATGATAATACATTCCATGGCCTTGCAGATCAGGCTCATCAGACTGATGGGCCAGTAGTTCCCGGGATCCAAGGTGGATCCCCCCCTTGTGGAGTGGGATAACTGTAGCTGTGCGCCACTCAGTGGGCACGAAGCCTGAGGTGAGGCTGTGATTAAACATGACACTTAGGTGAGGTGCCACTTCATTTTGTAGTTCATGTAGTACACAGCCTGGGATGTCGTCTGGTCCCATGGATGCTGTATTCTTAGCTTTGGAGAGTGCATTTTTTACCTGTGTGTCCATTACTACCAGAATTTGGCAATCTTTCGGTATTGATATCGGCCCTTTAGGGGGTGAAGTTTGCACTGAATCAATCTGCCAGGATATTGGCAAGATCCTTGGGATCAGTATATTTAATGCCATTCTGTTGTAGCTCAGAGCAGATCTGAGTTTTGCCATTTAGATTATTGACATAGCTATAGAATGCTTTGTGGTTGTCTTTGGAATATTTGGCAATTTTATTTTCATAACTAGCTTTGGAGGATTTTATGAGGGATCTCAGATTCTTACTGAGGCTGGTAAGGGAGTTTTTTTGCATCCCGGGATTTTCCTCTTTTCTGCAACAGTTTCTTCCTTTTGCTGTAAAGTTTGTTTATGGCAAGGGACCACCAGATTGGCTTCCTTGTTTTGGTGGAGAGGGTCGTGGTTCTATTTGGGATGGAACAATTCATGCACGAGTGGATGTGTTCATACAGTGCCTTAGTGTAGGATTCAGCAGTCGAACTTTCAGTTCCCGTCTGCATGGGTGTCATGACGTTTGTCACTTCTGACTTGAGTAGCATGAAGTTGGCTTTGGAGAAGTTTTTTACGGAAGTTTCCTTACTGGGGGGTGGGGGTGGGGGGCAGGATGTGGTTGTCAAGGGTGATTAGCTTATGGTCAGACCTGAGCAACGAGGGGTTGACCATAAGTGTGGAGCATTGATTTCCCATGTTGGTAATGACCAGGTCTAGGATATTGGAGCCCCTGGTGGGACTAAGGATTAGTTGATCCAGGGCAATGGAATTTATGAATTCCAAGAACCGTTGGGCAAAGGTGTTGGTACACGAGTAGTTTTCCCAGTTAATGGCAGGGTAGTTGAAATCACCCAGTATTAGGGTGTTTAGTTGTATCTTAATATTTTCCAGTATGTTTATAAATGTATATATACACATACCAAACTACTACAGTTATTTGCTCTTGATTGCTGATGTCTGGCGTGCAGTCAAGAATCATTGAAAAGTACCTAGCATCCTTCACCTTCCCTACAGTGATCCTTAAAATAGCATTTGCAATCAGCTGGATAACTTCATTCTGTATGTCCTTCCCAAGATAGTGATCCACTACCTCTTTATTCCGAATATGACGCAAATGATCAGCCCTGACAGAGTCAAACTGCGACAGAAGTTGCACTTGGCCTAAGAAATTGTCATTGCTATAGGTGTCCAGGAGGGCATCACTTGTACCACAGAATGCCATGTTCCATTCCACCAAGTATTCAACAACAGCAATAATACATTCTAACACATAACACACCGTGCCAGTGAGTTATCTCCTTTTCAACCACTGCTTGTCTCTTATTGTCCATAGTCTGCCTACTCTTTATTCTATTGTCCTGTTCCTTCCACTTCAGCATACTGGTGCTCGATCGTGGCTGTGTCACTTTCTGTTGACAGGATGTTGGCCTCACAGTGGTCAGACTGTAATACAGAACCATTGTGTTGTCCTGAAGGCAGACTTTTTCCTGAATCTCCCCTCTCCGATGACCCACAGAAAATTTTCATAATGGAACCCTGTCTCTTTGCATCCTCATTCCACTGCTGCTGAAGCTTTTTGCTCCTCCTGACAAATATGTACGCTTCATCTCTAACTGGGAATGGAGGTAAAGCAGAATTACTACACATGTAGACAGAGTCCTTTTGTCATACTGTTAGTAAAAATGCATAATGACTTGCATTGACATCGGTCACTATTGCACTGCAGGTAGAAAGACTGAAGAATGACTAACCAGTAGGCACAAAAAAGTAATGAGAAAGGCACAAGTTACAGTTTTATGTTAAATACCTAACACTAGAGGTGAACTTGAGCTTTTTCTACACAATTCTTCCCCTTTTATCCCTCCAAACATGTGAAGAGGCCCCAAATGATGCAAAAGATTGATATTACAAGCTCTCTGGAACAGACTAAAGTCTGAAAGAACTAATGGCTAGGAGAAGCACAAGTTTGAAGGGGAACACACCAAATTGAGGCAAGACAAATGTTACGGTACAATAAAAAACTACACATGCCCACTACCTCTCAATCTCCTAGCACACTTGAACAAACCAAAATCATTGGTTGAACAAAGGAGTGAAATCATGGATTTGCTAGAAAACCTCATTTGTGAGGGGGAAGTGGCACACACATTGGGAGACATTCCCACAACCCCTGTTAGCACAGGATCTGTGTACAAAAGCATAAAGCCAGGGAGTGTACCATGCATTACGTGGAGGGTATGAAATATGAAGTCCATTTCTGCTAGTAGCCTCAACTCTCCGCATTGTGCTATGCAATCATTTTGAGAGAGAACAGGCCAAAAACATCTGGACACACATTCTCACAGGCCCCATCAACCTGCTAAACTGTCAACATAATTCAGACAGCCAAAAATAACTGCAGAAGAAGGCGTAACATCATGGATAGTTTAAAACATTAACTTAGATAGCAGAGCAGTGTTTGCAGTAGTATGCATTAAAGACATCAGTACATTCTCGAAATTCTCACCACCACCACAGCCTCTGCACAATAATCCTGGATAAAGTGAAAACAAAAAACATAGGCGTAGTATTAACAATGTGCTTATACAGTGCGTGGCTCCACACTAAAAAATATCCCAGGCAAACATTGAACACTGCAACATTTGCACAGCCACTAACTACTCTTCCATCGTTAGGCTTTTTAAACAATGTACAGGCCCCATCAACCTCCAAACAGCATAATTCAAACAGCCAAAAATAACCGCAGAACAAGCTGTAACATCAGGGATAGTTAAACAGTACTGTAAACCTAGACAGCAGAACAGAGTTTGTATTAGCATGCAGTAAGATATCAGTACATTCTGCGGAATTCTCACCCCCCCCCCCCCAGCCGATGCACAATAATCCTGGATAAAGTAAAAACCAAAATCATAGGCATAGCATTAACAATGTGCTTATACAGTACGTGACCCTCATTAAAAAAACTCCAGGCATACACTGAACACTGCAACATTCTCACAGGCCCTAACCACGCTGCCAAACTTTCAACACATTAACTACGGACAACGAAAAAAATGCAGTCATTGCATCGAGTAGAATATTGTGTTTATACACAGTAGTAGCATAACAGGGTTTGCATTAGTATACACTCAAAATATCTATGCCTTCAGCAACATTCTCACAGCTGCTAACTACCCCTCCCAACATTAGGCATTTTAAGCAATGTACAGGCCCCATCAACCTCCTAACCTCTCAGCATAATTCAAACAGCCAAAAAACTGCAGACCAAGGTGCAACATCAGGGATAGTGTAAAACAGTACTGTAAACCTAGGTAACAGAACAGTGTTTGACAAACTTGTAAAAAACTCAAAACCTACTGCAAAGTCAGCTGACAATCTACCAGCAGAATTTCAAAAAATAGCAGCTGAAACCAGTTCTTATCCTGAATACTTAAAACATCCTTTACTGAGCAATACGTCCCAACCATCTGGAAAATATCATATATTATATCCGTGCACAATGGTGGAAACTTGACAGAACTTACAAATTATAGGCCAAGAGCAATTCTTTCCCCACTAGCTGAACTCCTAGAGGAATGCATTCATTCTCAACCAATAATTTACTTGCCAAATCCCAACACGGCTTCAGGCCTCATGCTGCAACTGCCCTCCTCAATTATACCAACACCATCAATTTTCAAATGAAGATAAAACAGGATCATCTGTCTATCTTGATTTGTTAAAGGCCTTTGTCAGAGTCTCTCAACAAACTACTAACTACTCTCGCCAACCTTAATTGCATCCCCCTAGGCCTCCACTGGCTCCAAAGCTACCCAACAGGTCATAAACAGCCGTAAAATGTCTCCAGGATCTACCTCCCTCTACCTTAACTCACATTAGGAGTCTTACAAGGCTCCATCCTTGGTCCACTTCAGTTTAGTGGATTTATTATCAGCCTCAGTACTGCCACATCCCTAGCACTCACAATCCAATATGCTGACACTGATACATTTGTGTCACGTCTACCATGCAACAGGTCATGTCCCAACCCAGGCTGAAATAAGCTAATCTTCACCACTTACCCCATACACCTAAGACTATCGACTTAGCGTCTCACAAGACTGCCCACCCATCCTTGCTCTAGCCAACTACAATATCCTTCTCTGTCCCATTATTTATATCCCCTCTTTTTCATCACCCCTATTCCATTCCCTCTATCTTTTATATATACAGCAGAGATACTGCCAAAAAAATAACGAGCCAACTCTAGCTCTTGCCCCAAATAACTAACTTACATACTCTCCTAACCAATGGGCAATCAAAATTAAATGTATATTACATTCCACATTCCCTTATATTGTCCCACGTACAAACAGATAAACTGTACTTATTTTACATACTTCTAGCACTTGTGTACTAAGATAAGCATTTCTCCCTAAGTCTCCACTGAAAATGGGTACTATCCCAGTCTGACTGTCCAGTAAACAAATGTAAAATATGTAAAGTAAAACTGGTATAACCACAGCCCCTCACCCACAAATCATCTTAGCACAACATGTCACTACACAAAACTAAAGAAAACTGGTACAACCACAGCACTTCACCCCCCACCCCATCCTCTTAGCACAGGAACTCTACATAAAAGTAAATTAAAACTGGTAAAACCAGTCCCCATCTTCCCAATCCTCTTAGCACAAGAACACTACACAAGTAAAATAAACTGGTAAAACCACTGCCCCTCACTCCCCCATCCTCTTACCACCAGAGCACTACACAAACAAAATAAAACTGGTACAACCTCACTCCCCACCCTCATAACACATAAACTCTACACAAAACAAAATAAAACTGGTACAACCACAACCCTCCCATCCTCTTAGCACAAAAACTCTACACAAAATCCAAATAAAACTAGTACAAGCACAGCCCTCACCCCCTCAAACCTCTTAGCACAATAAATATGCACAAAAAACAATCACACACACACACCAAAAATAAAGTTTAAACTAAACCCAAAAACTTACCTTTTATGCTTTCTACAGAAGGCTGCTTCCAATAATCTTCTCCCTCTTCAAGACTGAAGGCTCACCTGCTCTCCTTGCCTTCCTCAGAGTCAGACCACTCAGTCCTTTTGAAATTGCCCTTAAAAGGACAGTTTTTCAGACCTTTTGAGAAATTGCCTTTAGAAGGACAGTTGAAAAAAGGGGTATAAGCCAATGACGACCGGTCTAAAGGCTTGAATCCACCGCTGGTCCATTCTCCAATGTAGTCCGCCCTCACGCTGGTCCAAACCCGGCTCGATCTCCGCACTCTGCTGCTGCTAACGAACACTCCTATGTTTAAAAACAAGAGAAATGATCCTTATTAGCTGCAGGTGCCTTTTTAAAGGCAGTTTGTGCAGGAAGTAATTTGCAAGGATCAATCAGGTCCTTGCTTCATCACTTTCTACTTTAGAAAATGAAAAAAAATAAGAACTTAATTTGCAGGCTGCTGCAGCCAGTCAGATCCCTTGTTTCAGTGAGCAGACCTGATTGAGTGCAGCTTGCCAGTGAATCAAAAAAAAAAATGGAAACACAATTCCGATTTTCATGGTGACGGCAGGGAACTATGAGGACATCCATGAGGAACCGAGCCGAAGAAAAGTAACAGTTGGAGCAACTCATGGGTTTTGCAGGAGCCTAACGCCAGCTATGCTGATGAAATATTCATCTGTAGCTACTGGTAAACATCATTCTTCTCCTTGAGACCTGTACACACAAAACCTTGAAACAGTTTGGTTCAACAGACTTGATTTGTGATTTGTAAAATGCTACTCCTGATAGGCATCATCTCAGCCTGGTAGAAATGTGAAGTCCAGAGTCTTACATTTACAGAGTGTTATCTCACTTTTCATAAGAATCAAGTCTCTCTCCTGACAATTTCTCATTTTCTCTTGAAGGTTGCTTCTGTGTTGTCTCATCACTAATCCATGCATCTTACAATTTTCTTTCTCAGTGTTGATAAGAAAGAATGTGTCCTCCATACCACAGATGCTTATTGCCAGTTATAGCGCTGCCTCAAAAACTTCCTGGACCTGCTTGCATTCATTGCGTTTTGTAGTAAGAGTGTTACAGTTAGTTAACTTTATGCATTATGGCTTGCCAGCTGCATCACTGAATGGTACACTTACAGGATGTTCTACCAAGGATGAGGAGAGCTGCCAGTAGTGTTAAGTTTCAAGAATGTGTCCACAGTGAGCATGTTTAATGTGACCACCTACACCTCAGTACACACTGTTTGTGTGTGTGTGTGAGTGTGTGTGTATATGTATATATGTATATATGTGTATATATATATATATATATATATATATATATATATATATATATATATATATATATATGTGTGTGTGTGTGTGTGTGTGTGTGTGTATGGTTCCACTTCACAATATCGAATTACTGAAAACTCGAACTTCATATGGTCGATACCATATGATCTAGTTTTCAGTAATTCGAAATTAGGAAGTGGAATAAATAAAAAGAAAAAAAAAATCCCAAACACATCGTTTCTGCGGGGGGAGGGGGGGGCAAGCCACCCTGTACCTTCCCTGCTTAAATGTACCATCTCCGTGATCACACTATAGTGAGGAAAGAAATGGGAGATCTCCTGTTCTGCACTTCTGCATACAGCGTGGAATGAGAGATTGCCCTTTTCCCCACTGTAGCACAATCTCGGAGTTGGTATATTTAAGTGGGGGGGTGGAGGGTGCAGGGGGGCTTGCCCCCCTGCAGAAACGATGTGTTTGTTTTTTTTTTTAATTCCACTTCCTAATTTCGAGTTACTGAAAACTTGATCATATGGTCTCGACCATATGAAGTTCAGGTTTTCAGTAATTCAATTACACACACACCTATATGTATATATATATATATATATATATATATATATATATATATATATATATGTGTATGTGTGTGTGTGTGTGTGTGTGTGTGTGTAAATATATATATATATATATATATATATATATATATTATACACACACACACACACATTTTTTTTTGTTCTCTGCACCTGCTGATCCTCAAGCCTTCTTCAATGCATTTTTAAATTACCTGTTCAGCTTTCCTAATGGCCCCCCCTCTACCAGCACAAAACTGGCCAAAAAGGCCACAGAAATACCTCACAAAGAGGATTATCGGCCTCAAACAGACGCCCTACGCAGTACGTCTCAAAAAACTCAAGCTTTACTCTGTCGCATATCGCCTACTCAGAGGCGATCTCTGCCTAACATTCAAAGCTATGTCAAACCCAGAGCTGTTGGACATGCTCCACGTAAAGAAATTCCAATCCCTGTGAGCTACATGCTCTAGGGACCTAAACCTTGTCACCACAAAAATCAGAACATGCTGGAGGAAGAGATTCCTGTCCCAGAGACTTCCCATACTATATCAAACAAAGCTCCTCCATTAGCACTCTTCAAGAAAAATCTTGATGATTGGATGGGAGGTAGGAAATTCACCCCAGGGATCACTTCTGTGGCTCTGCTTGACAGGGGCACAGGAAAATAATTTTCTTGGGTGGCAAAAGCCAGGGTACCGTTTGGCTACGAGTATGGGAGAGGTTCCTGTGATGCACTTGTTTCCTGACAGGGTTCACCGGCTTCCCCATTCAAGGCAAAGATTGGGCCCATACCCTTTGCTAGGGCAAGATCCAAAGAACATTTGCTACCTAGGAAAAATTTGCCAGACTAGTCCCTCATGAGAGGCAAGGTTTAGGTGGCAGGAAGTGAGACAATTGGTAAATTAGGTGGACATTCCTTAGCAGCTCAGAGTCCCTAACCCTGTTGGCAGCTCTGCTGAACTTAAAAATTGCTGCTTGACCTCTCGGAATGTGTTTGAATTTATAAATATAGCTCATCCCCTAGGCCTGCTACGTCTCAGAATTACATACAGCAGTAGCTCATTAGGTCTAGATTGCATGTATGTGTCACCCAGTGCTCCCAGGTGCCATCCAGTAAGGAATCAGAGCTGCTTCCCTTCATTCCATTGTGGGCAAGCCAGGAAAGGCTGCTCAATGCTATCTCTCGCAATGAACAAGACAGGTATACCAAGCAGTTCCACTAAATGCAAAGGGTTCTGTTGAAACTCACTTAATCTGGTGAATATATACATATCCAGGGAACACTAAATTTGGCCAAAAGTTAAAGCTCTGTACATCTTTCAGTGAAGTTGTAAAAAGACTTATTTTATCAAGTCTTAGTTTTTCATAAGTTCTGTTTTGTGCTGTGAGTACTATGAGGTTTAGTGACATGGATTAAAGCGAAAAAGTGACTTGTGCATTAAAATGACTTTTCTCCACTCTCTGAAATTATTTAGTTTTGGAGTTAGTATATTTTGAGTTAAAGCATTTTGAGGAGAAGTCCCCACATTGGCACAGGATGGAAAAAAACCCTTGTGATGCACTGTTTTTGTTTTGTATGATACTGTGTTTTCCATTGGGTTGTGTTTGTGGAACTGTGAAATTTCAGTATTCACGTCTTTACTAAATAAAATATGATAAACACAAATCTCTATTATATACTGGGATACAAATGCTGAGAGCTGATGAATGCTAGTAGAAGTTAGAAAAAAAAAACACTGTATAGAAAAATAACTGGAAATTATTCTTTGTGTCTTTCTTAGTGATTACAGGTTATATTTCTGAATGCAGAACTGTTTCAGGACCAGATGGATTAGTAGTCTCAGCTGACAGATTGATCATGGGATGGACATATGTCTTACATTGTCTTGCTGTGAGCTTAATTATTTTGATCTGCTTTTGTGTTCAAGGTTTTCCAGGAATGCTTGGCCCCCAAGGTTCACCAGGTGCTCCAGGCAGAGCAGGTCGTGATGGATTTCCAGGTGAACCTGGCTCTCCAGGACCAAAGGTTAGTGAAAACCTAAGCATCTCAGATTAACACCAACATGCCACTGAAGCAACAGTCAGTAAAAGTAACTTCTTTATTCACAAATTACCAAATGTTAAGTACTTTTGTCACTAAGACTTCAGACTAATATTCATGCTGCTATTGTTCACTTATAAAGCCCATTAATTCCACATTAATACCCTAATTAACATCAATTAACACCATTAAAAACTTTTAAAAAGCTATGTAAAATTCTCTACCATCAACTATTATATGTTCTTTACATATGAAAAATATATATAAAATACATATAAAAATGAAAATTACACTTCTAATTGATGCAACTTTAAAATTGACAAACTTGAACGACTGTCATTAAGCCCTGATGGGTTCATAGCATTTAACAGTAATTGCCACTTTAATTCATATTTGATTAGGTGCTCCTCTGTATAATGCCCTTTTCATCCCTTTTTACTTGTTACAAAATAAAAAATGTAAATGTACGAGTGGGATACATAACCACGTCTATATAGGGCATTAGTGTTCTTTGCCATCTTAACATCTCTCAAATGCTCATGTATCCTATCTTTAATTTTCCTGTTTTTCCCCCACATAAAATGCCATACAATTTTCACAACAAGCAATATATGCAACTCCTTTAGTTTCGCAATTGTAGTACCTTAATGCTTAAGTTTAAGTTTTAAAGTTGCGTCAGTTACAGTGTAATTTTCATTTTTATATGTATTTTATATATATATATTCTTTATATGTAAAAAAACGTATAACAGTGGATGGTAGAGAATTTTACATTGCTTTTTAAAAGTTTTTAATGGTGTTAACTGATGTTAATTAGGGTATTAATGTGGAATTAAGGGGCTTTATAAGTGAGCAATAGCAGAGTGAAGGTTAGTTCTGATGAAGTCTTAGTGACAAAAGCCCTTAAATGTTTGGTAATTTGTGAATAAAGAAGTTATATTTCCTGACTCTATGGCTTTGGTGGCATTTTGGTGTTTTTCGAAGTTTTATCTTTTTCTAGTTTGTTGAATGTCAGATTAAGACTGGATTATTAAATATATTTATAAAAAAAAGTACAGGAATGAACTAGACCAGCTTAGAACGGTGGTTCAAACATAAACTGATAATTGTATATTGTTTAGTCTTGTAATCTATTTTCCATGGTCAGAACTTTAAAATTCCTTTGATTAACAGAAAATTATAGGTAGGCTTATGAAAAAATATATTCTAGGAAACCTCATTGTTTTGGTTTGCAGCTTGAAAGAGAGTTTCTGTTAAAGTTGTTTTCATTTAGGCAATTCATAAACTTGGCAAAGTCATTTAATTATCTGCAGAGATCGTATGACTATCACAGTAGAGTATCATGCCCTTGATTAACAGTTTAAACATATATAAGGTAGCAGTAAGTTGGAGTTCTTCCATTAGACATTCTTAAACAACTAGAACTGTATTTAGGCTGGGTCATTTACCAGCTAACAGTTGTGAAATCATCTGGATCAAAGCACCAAATCTTCAATATACATACGTTTTTTAGAGTTTTAATTAACAGGGATTTTAGTGTGTTCATAGAAGAGGTCACACAAAGCAGATGTAAATAGGGTATTTAAATGGATATATAAATGAGGTCATAGAAAGTGCTCTGAACTACAATGGTTCTTCAGGCAGATATTACACAAGCAAATTGTAGAAATAACTAATTCTGATGAAGTCTCTGTTTCAGGAGACAAGTGCTTATTTCTCAGTTTTGTAATAAAGAATGTGAACCTTGAGGAGCCTGGATCACTCTTTCTGCTATTTGCTGCTGATTTTTGGTGGTGTATTTTGGATTTAGATATTGTACAAGCTTAATACAGACAAGTATGTTCTTTCTTTAGTCTTTCACTTTCCAAATCCTCTATGACTTCCAGGAAGGCCGCACACTGAGTTACTGGTTGATAAAAGCTAAACTACACGTATACAAGATCTCTGTGTGAAAACTGAGACATTATTAAAAGTCAGTAAAATTTATCAATGTGAGTAAAATTAGGTTATCGGCTAGTAAATGCATTGCCCTCATACCAGCAAAGTAGACATCTGGAACAATAAAATGAAAATCAAATCAACTAAAAAAGGAGAAAAAAAGCTCCTAACTGGGAAGAGCCTTGGAGTTTTCAGTAGAAAAAAAAGTTCTCATTTTTCTTGGGCCTCTGCTAAAAAAGGGCTACTTAGCTCAGTCGGTCGGACTAACCCGGTCAACAAATGTAAAATAAATCAAAAAAATAAATTTTAGCTTTAGAGCAGGATGTGGCTTCCAGTAGTATAGAGAAAAATATAACTCAGATGTGTTTAAAATAAGTGAGAAACAAAATGAATGTGTAAGATCAAATAACAAAAGGCTGGAAAATTAGAAGACACTTTAAACAGCTTTTCATTTTTGCTGATAAAACTACAGAAATCACAGGCTGAAATGAAAGAAAGACTAGCTAAAAATGAGTTTCTCAAGAAGAGCAGTTTCAAAAAGTGGTAGAGCTAAAATATAGAGCATGTAGAGAAAACCTGATTTTGTACTGTAGCATAGAAACTGAAAGGAATAGATGGCAGTAATTATGAAAGTGCAGGGAGGTGGTTGGACAGATGTTCTACAGCAGCCCAATATCTACACTAGTAAATATGCAATTATAGTGGCAGAAAGAGCTGCTCCATATAAAGTGGCAGAAGGGAAAATTATTAAAAATTGTGGATACCAGAGTGTTTCTGGAAAAAGCTTATTCACAGTACAATGGAAAAAAGATGCAAGTGTATCCAAGCAAGCAGGGGATGTTGAGAGGCAGACATGCGATTCAAGATGCTATATCCAGCTGTCTTCAGAATATTTTTTTCTTACCTGATCCAGTCTTACCTGATGATTATATGTATTTAAATAACTGCTGGCATTCTTTGCTTGTATAATACTCAGCGTTACAAAGTTGGTTAGTGCTGATGTTTTATAGCAATGTTTATCTTCTCTGGTTTACTGCTGTTTTAAAGCAATGTTTGTCTGCTCTGGCTTACTGCTGTTTTAACGATTGCCTTATTCCTCTGTTAAAGCCTAGTGCTTAGTACTCGCAGGATAGCCATATCTAATGTCTATATCTGTAGTGTTGCAAGGTTGATTAATACTGTAGTTCAAACTAATGTTGGTCTTAGCTTTACTGCTGCTACAACGTTTGATTTTTCTTCGTGCATAACTAGTTAGCACACGTTTGTTAATCCGAGCAAGGCTGTTAACTACACTGTACTTGATTTCCTTCTAACTGAATTTGCTGGTACGTATGTGCAGTTTGTTGTGAAGTTTGCTTGGTACATGGCACTGTGTAGTTTCATCGCCTCTCTTACACTGCTTTACACAATATAGCTCACACTACTATGACTATCAGTATATAAACTGTACTATCTAAGCACAAGCTATTGTATTTGTTATGCCTTTTAAATGTGGTTTTTCTTCTTTACCTCATTCTAGGCACCCCCCCCCCACCAAACTAACATCGCATGGCACCTAGGTTCTGGCGTCGACTCCGAATGGACCCTACCCTGGTGCGAATGCACAACCAAAAACTCTGATCTCCCTTAACTGAAAAAGACGTTTTGGGTAAAAGTGTTAAGCTTACCTAGATAAGTAGTGATGTCCTTCAAGGATGCATCTGCAGTCCTAACATATGGGTTGTCCTGCCTCAGGCAGCCCTGCGGTCGGCCGGATTCCTAAGTCTGGGTCTGGCCTCGGCTGATGTCGCACTCCACCCGACGTCATAGCTGCTGTGGTATAAAGGCATCAGCCGACGCCATTTTCCTCAGTCTTTCTTGCCGCGCGGTGCCCAAAGCAGAAGCTGTTCGCAAGTGCCAGTCGGTCAGATCCAGAGATTCCTACTACCGAAGACTTCTAAAAAGCTAAGTACCCTGTTGGGGACTCTTTCTTGCCTCAGCCGATGTCAGACAAAGTAAATAATTGTTTAACTTGTGGGAAACAAATACCTCATAAGGATTTCCACTCTTACTGCCTTCCTTGTTTAGGCCCGGACCATGACGTATCAGCTTGTGTAGCCTGTGCTTCTTTCAACCGATGGACGCTTAGACGTCGGTCGGAGTTTGCAGAGGAGTTTTTTGGTCCCGCTTTTGCTTACAAAATGCCGTCGGAAACTCCGACAGCACAATTAGTTAAAAAACACAAGGAAAAGGACCGACACTCACGGCCCGCGGTTTCGGCTGAAACCACGGCCAGGCCAACCGCGAGTGTCTCGGTTTCGGCTGAAACCGAGTCCTCTATTCTTCCTTCGGCCGAAAACAGGCCTCCGGAAGCCGAGGCTTCACAGAGCATGGCTGAATCGGCTTCAGATATTGTTCCTACTGAAACTAGCACCCAGGATTTGTCAGATATTATTCCTTTAGACATATCTACCCCTGCACGTGGGGCTGCTAGACCTCCTGCATCCATGTCTATCAAGGCCTTTGCCAGGGCTAAAGCAGCTAAATCCCCTAAGGCCTCACCTGCTAAAATAACCTCTCACAGGCCTACCTCCAGTTCTCAAATGCTCAGCCTGGCTGAGGATCTCATTTCTTTGATCAGGGGATCCCAACCTCACCCAGACAGGGCCTCTCAACCCCCTCTAGAGAAGAGGCCTAGGACTGAACCCCCCGAACCTGCTTCCACAGACAATTCCTCGGATGACTCAGATGTCTCAAACCCTCAGGAAGGCCCATACTCTCCTTATGAGGATTCTGATGCAGAAGATTCCATTCCTTCTGCTTCTCCTCCAGAAGAATTCTCCTTTGGGGAAACCTTACATGCTATGAGGGAACACTTTCAATGGCAGGGCCAGGATTTTTCAGATTCCAGGAAAAGGCTAAGGACTTTCTTACACTTACCGCAGCATAGACCTTTAGCCATTCCACCAGTACTAACTGTTGTTGATGATGCATATAATGATGCCTGTACTGCCCCTGATTCTCTTCCTCCGGCCCCTGCCAAGCCAGACAGATATTACAGGGTCCTGGACACACACTACCATTTGTATAAGGCTCCTGTGGCAGATCCTGAAACCATTTCACAGGGCCCTAAGGCTGTGGCAGCTGCCTCTGCCAAAAATCCTCTCCCCTCTGAAAGGGAATCTACAGCATTAGAGAGGTGGGGTAAAAAGGTTTATACTTCTGCTACTCTTTCGGCCAGGGCCTTAAACTGTCAATTCCACATGATTCAGTACCAGGAATTTTTGTTAGAACAGCTAAATAAAAAACTATCCTCCCCTGAACCTATAGACCGCAAGTCCCTTCAGGAATTGGTACATAACTCTCAACAGGTCAGTAACCATTTTCTTAAATGTGGCTATGATGCACTGGAGGCTTCTTTTAGATCAGCTATGACTGGTACAGTGATTCGAAGGCATGCTTGGTTAAAAGAACAATCATTACCAGACCATGTTAAGTCAAAACTCCTAGATGCCCCTATGGAGAAACAAAGTTTGTTTGGCTCCCCTGCACAAGAGGTTCTAAAGAAGGTGGAGGAAAAAGCAAAATCTGTCCAAACAGTCAAGGATTTCTTACAGGTCCAACCTCCGAGGTTTAGCAGAAATTGGCCTTCGAAGAATTGGTCCTTTCCAGACACCTCCAGAGCACAGAGAGGCAGAAATAGACGCCCAAGAGGCAGAGGTCAATCCAGGGATGCCTACAGGGGACGTCAGTGGCAGCCTACCAATCGGAGAAGTACTGCCACAGATTCAACTACAACCACTACCACTGGACAGACACAATGACTGGGCTCTGATTCCGCCTACCAGGGAACAACAAGAAGCACCCTTGGGTGGAAGATTAGCTTTATTCTCCCACAACTGGCATTACATTACAGGAGACAAATGGACTTTACAAACAATAGACAAAGGCTACAGGTTTCACTTCCACACTCTACCAAAAAAGAGAGGAATGCCAAACCTACCACCAAGCCAAAAACAGACGCTCTAAGACAAATCAAGAACTTACTAAGGATGAGAGCTATAGAAAAGGTACCGCCTATGGAACAAGGCCAAGGATTTTACTCCAGGCTTTTCCTTGTACCAAGAAAAGAAAAACAATGGAGACCTATTCTCGACTTGTCCGCTCTGAACACATACCTCATTGTTCCAAAATTCAAAATGCTGACTCTCCAGCAACTTCTTCCCATGCTGGGCAAGGAGTCTTGGCTGGTAACTCTAGATCTCAAGGAGGCATACCTGCACGTCCCTATACGACCAGACTGCAGAAGACACCTCAGATTTCTTGCAGGATCAGAGCATTATCAATTCTCAGCATTGCCCTTTGGCTTATCTACTGCCCAGAGTATTCACGAAATGCCTGGCATCAGTAATTGCTCATTGCAGGCTTCAGGGAATTCAAATTTACCCATACCTGGACGACTGCCTAATACAAGCGGACAACAAGGCAAAATTAATAAAAGATTTGGAAAAGGTCATACAATTGTTGCAAGCCTTGGGATACACAGTCAACATGCAAAAATCAAGACTAGTACCATCCCAAAGGATAACATTCTTGGGGGCAGAACTGGATACATCAACTCAGATGGCTTTTCTCACAGAAGAAAAACAAAAGCAACTCCCAATATATTTCATGACATTAACAACACAAACTCAGCTTACTGCAAGGAAAGTCCTGCAAGCCCTGGCTTACATGGCATCCTGCATAATATTGATTCCGCATGCCAGACTGCATATGAGAAAGTTGCAATGGTACCTAAGGAATATATGGTCTCAACACAAGCACAGTCTAGAAGCCCAGATTCCAATGATTCCATGCCTAAAGCAAGAATTCCAGTGGTGGGCTCAGGCCTGTCGGTTGAACAGAGGACTGCTTTTCCACAAACCTCATCCAAGCCAAACTATCACCACGGACGCCTCAGACCTAGGCTGGGGGGCGCATATGGTGGACAAGTGCATACAAGGCCTATGGACCCAAGACCAGCTGAATCTACACATAAATCAAAAGGAGATGCTGGCAGTGAAACATGCAATCCAGGCATTCCGACCATTCCTTCAACAGGGTCACTTGCTGATAAGGACGGACAATACCACAGTCATGTGGTACATCAACAAGCAGGGAGGTACACACTCTTATCCCCTATGCCGGATGGCAATGGACCTGTGGAATGTGGCCCTGAATCTCAACATTCAACTCCAGTCCAGATTTGTACCAGGAAAAGAAAATTCACTAGCAGACACCTTAAGCAGAACTACCATGGATGCTCACGAATGGATGCTGCATCCAGATATCTTCAAAACCATAACAAAGAAATGGGGACTACCAGAGATAGACCTGTTCGCCTCCCCACACAATCACCAATTGAAGAAATTCTGCACAAGAGCATTCCACCCACTTGCTTGGAGGGTGGACTCCCTCTCTTTCAGCTGGAAAAACCTGACAGCATATGCATTCCCTCCTCTTCCTTTGATGTACAAAGTCCTACTGAAGATCAAAGAGGATCAGCCAAGGGTAATCCTGATAGCTCCAGACTGGCCGAGGCAACATTGGTACCCGCTGCTGAGAAGCATGTCTCGAGCACGCGCATGGCCTCTACCTCTATGCCCCTTACTCCTGACACAGAACAACTACAAGATCCTACATCCAAACTTGAAAACACTGCAGCTAGCTGCTTGGAATATTGCATAAGACAAAATAACCCAGATTTATCTCAGAGGGTTAAGGACATTATCCTGGAGGCTCGCAGACCCTCCACAAGGAAAACTTATTCAGCCAAATGGAAAAGATACCTCATGTGGAGTACAGCAAAGGGGGAAAATGTTTCATTGGCAAACATAGCACACATCCTGGAATACTTAGCAGAACTGTTCCACAATGGCCTCTCCTACTCCTCCATCAAGATTCATGCATCAGCAATCTCAGCAGAATACAACATGGATCCTCCTGTCTTCTCTCATCCTCTACTCAGACAGTTCTTGAAAGGAATCAAAAACGTAAAGCCTCCAAGGAAACCACCTTTACCTACATGGGATCTCAACTTTGTGCTGGAAAAGCTAACACTTCCCCCTTTTGAACTGGCAGCAACAGCAGATTTACAGTTCTTGTCTTGGAAAACTGCTTTCCTGCTAGCAATTACTTCAGCAAGAAGGGTTTCTGAATTACAGGCATTAATGGCAGTACAGCCCTTTCTAATCTTCCATCAGGATAGAGTGTCTCTGAGGACCAACCCTACCTTTATGCCAAAAGTGGTCTCCAGAGTATCACTGAACCAAGCAATTCATTTACCTACATTCTTCCCCAACCCACAGAACAGGGGGGAAAGACTGCTACATACCTTGGATGTGCACAGACAATTACACTACTACCTGGACAGAACTAAAACCAACAGAAAAACTGACCAACTGTTGGTAGCATATGCAACAAGAATGCAAGGAAAAGCAATTTCAAAACAGACAATCTCAAAATGGATAGGAAATTGCATACAATTTTGCTACTCTTTTCATGGAAAGAGAACTCCTGAAAATATCAGACCTCATTCCACAAGAGCTACAGCCACCACTACAGCTTTCCTACGAGGAGTGGCTACCAAAGACATTTTAGAAGCTGCTACTTGGAGCTCCGTGCATACATTTGCCAAGCATTATAACCTTCCCTTATACTCCAGATCCCTAGCAGGTTTTGCAACTGCTGTGTTGCAAGGGATCTTGACTACACCATCTTTATCTTAGTGCCTCCTCCCCCAGTTTGGCTATGGTATTCTACCCATATGTTAGGACTGCAGATGCATCCTTGAAGGACATAGTACAGTTTTGTACCTACCATAAATGTAGATGTCCGATAGGTATGCATCTGCAGTCAGGATTACCCACCCTCCTTCCCCTCTGTGGTACTCCTAGGGTACTTACCCCTCTTTTAGCTAGCTGGGGGAAATTATTATGGTGTATTTGTTTTTGTATATATGTATATATATGTATATATATTTTTTGGCTCTCTATTGTTTGGAATTATTTGCATTTATCCAAATTTAGCCTTCCTAGAGGGCACCTGGCATCTGGGGCAAGAAACACTGAGGAAAATGGCGTCGGCTGATGCCTTTATACCACAGCAGCTATGACGTCGGGTGGAGTGCGACATCAGCCGAGGCCAGACCCAGACTTTGGAATCCGGCCGACCGCAGGGCTGCCTGAGGCAGGACAACCCATATGTTAGGACTGCAGATGCATACCTATCGGACATCTACATTTATGGTAGGTACAAAACTGTACTTTCTGTAGGCTTGAAACCCAACAGTACCTCTCAGATACCGAAGGAAGGTCCTATTTTCTACTTGAGACCTATTCCTTACCTAGCTGCCTCTAAGGCCCTGCAACCTCCAGGCGGGTGTATTCCCCGCTCCGCTTCACTCGGGCTCGCTCCGTGCCCCACCCTGCCCCATATCCCTCCCGCCCCCACTACCTCTACATTTATAGGGATATCAAGCCCATCCCACCCTCCTCCCCTCCATTCACGGCTGTCCTCCAATTAACAACTCCTCCTCCCACTCTATTCAGCCATTCCCCCTAATCTCAGCTAACCCTCCTTATCCCCCCCCATAAACTACCGCTTACTCTCTTTCATTATAAAAACCATGAATTCCATCATTTCTTCACTAACATTACTTCTACTTATCCCTTACCTATTATCACGCTATGAACACCAAACACTATTAGGAATTCCACTTCCCAAAGCCCACACTGCCACATACACACACCCTCTATCTAACCTTATAGTTCCTCCTCTCCGCCCTGCAAAAACTCTTAGCTTTAATAATATGCAATTAACCCTCCACTCCCCCAGATCATCCAAGAACAAATCTAACCTCAAAATACTGTATAAACTTCAAAGATTCCTAGATCACCTAAAACAATGTTTTAGTCAACATGGAGACATTCACCCTAATCCAGGCCCCACCTCTCATCTAGACTCTGTCTCCTCAACACCACCCCATACTCCTAATACCTCCCTCCTCATCCTTCATCTCAACTTAAGAAGCATAAATAACAAAGTTCATAGTTTACATGCAATGATAGCCACGCATTCCCCTGATATCATGTGTCTCTCAGAAACTTGGCTCAAACCCATCACTAAGGATGAAGAAATTCTTCCACCTGGCTATAATATCCTAAGGAATGATCGAATAACCAAAAAGGGCGGGGGAACAGCTGTAATGTTTAAGAACGGACTTAACATCATTAGGAACACACTGCACCCCCCCCCCCCAGATCTCTAATATTGAACTTATTGCACTAAAGATCTGTCTAAACTCCCAAAAATGTATCAATCTTGTAGTAATCTATATCCCTCCAGGGAAAAACCTTGAAAACCTTGAGCAAACTCTAAGTTGGTTAGCCGTAAACTACCCTCAAGAAACCATTATACTAGGCGACTTCAATATTGACTGGTCCCTCTGCTCCGCAAAGACAGACCCCCACCCGATCAATCTTTATGGCTTCTCGCAAAATATCATCACTCCTACCAGAATTGGTAACTCACTGCAAAAGGAGAGTACCATTGACTGGATTCTCACCAATAAACATCCCAATAACTATACCACCGGAACCCTCCCCAATGACCTTAGTGATCACCTTGTCACTTATATTAGAAAGCACAAACATTGTTCTTCCAACCCACCCCTACATAAACTTATTAGAAACAAGAAAAAATTCAACCTCGAGCTATTCCTAGCAGAACTAAAATGCTGTAATTGGTCTACCCTAACTACTCTTCCCCTAGCCGAGAGTGTGTCACACTTCAATGACACATTCCTAAGCATTCTAGACTCCCATGCACCAATTCGCCTTGTTAGAATCAAGGACCGCATAGCTCCCTGGCTAACAAAAGAAACCAAAGAAAAAATTAAACTCCGTGACCACGCTTGGAATAAATGGAGAGCTACCAAAACTCCACTGGATCGTATCAAATTTCAACAACTTAGAAACTCTACGAAATCCGACATTACTAGAGATAAAAAACAGTATTTCTGTCACCTCCAGGATAAACACCAGTCCAACCCAAAAAAGTTCTGGGCTGGATTTAACAACCTCCTCCATCCTGGTAAATCTTCTACCCCAATACCTCAAAAACTCATTAGTAAAAAAACAGAAGAAATAGCTAATTTCTTTAACATTTTTTTTACAGAGACCATCCAATCCCTGGCCAATCATCTACCCACTTCCTCCCCATCCTTCAATCTTCCTCAAGACTCACCTCCTTGCTCCTATAACCTACAAACTGTATCAACCTCCTATATTCGTACCCTAATAAAAAAACTGAAACCGTCCATCCTTGCGGCTGACTGTCTCCCAGCGGAATACCTACAATTAGCCTCTGATGTCATTGCCTATCCCATATCAATCTTAATAAATAGATCCATAGCTGAGGCCACCATCCCCCCATTTGGAAAATCTCATACATCATTCCACTTCATAAGGGAGGCTCCTCCACTGAAACATCTAATTATAGGCCTATCGCAATAATATCTCCAATAGCTAAAATCTTGGAACGGTGTATTCATAAACAACTACTTCACCACCTCACCATCAATAACCTACTGTCCATTACCCAACATGGTTTTCGCCCCCATCATAGTACTACCACAGCCCTCCTCTCCTTTGTCGATTCAGTAAATAGCAACCGCAACAAAAAACTTATATCCTCCGCACTCTTTCTTGATCTATCAAAAGCTTTTGACATGGTGAACCACCAGTTATTACTCCAAACCCTGCATATGGACAACCTGACACTAAGCTGGTTTAAGGACTACCTATCTGGCCGGCAACAAGCAGTCCAATGGCGAAACAGTCTATCTCTACTACTCCCTAACAATATTGGCGTCCCCCAGGGCTCAATACTTGGTCCCCTTCTTTTCTCTGTCTTTATAAACGATCTTCACACTATCATCCCCAGATCCACCTGCATCCAATATGCGGATGACTCTACCCTGATCTGCTCAGATCTTTCTCTCCAGAAACTCCAAGCATCCACCCAACAATGTTTTGCCAAAGTTGAAAAATGGTTCTCCGACCTGAAACTCTTACTAAATCCAACTAAAACCAAATTACTTCTATTCTTCCCCTCTTCTACCTCTCCCTTACCCCTAATATCGCATTCGGCTAATCCTAGCTCCTTTTTTGTGGAATCCATTAATGGCACCATCATAGAACCCGTCTCCAACACCAAGCTATTAGGTGTCACTATTGACCACAAGCTCAAATTTGATCTCCACATCTCACAAACCATTAAATCAGTTAACAAGAAACTAGTTTCAATGTACAGAATCAGGAACTTTCTCACTCCTCACGCAAAATTAACCATTGCTCGTACCCATCTCCTTTCCACGCTACTGTATGCCTCCCCGATACTTTCCTTCCTCAACAAACGTGAGCTCAATAACCTTTCTACTACCTACCACCACATAGCTAGATTCATAACAGGAACTCCTTATCGTACCCACCATTGCCTCAACCTCAAGAAACTCGGCTGGTTAGAACTTCCCAATCTTCTTAAATTTAATCAACTCACTAATGCATTTAAAATAATTAATCAACCTGGCAAAACCCCCTCCCTAACGAATATCCTGCCCCCCTACACCAACCTAAGTTCCCTTCGGTCATCAAATAGTACTCAAGTACAAACAATCAAATCTAACAACAGGGGCGGCAAAGCTCTTTATGCTAACTCTATCAGAAAACAATGGAATTCCCTTCCCAATAACCTTAGACTCATGAGTTCACTAAATCTTTTTAAGAATAATCTAAGAGAATATTTCAAGTCCCACTGGTTATGCCCATGTCCAAACCCAGATTAACTCCTATAAGTCTCACAGTATCCTACTCTTTTCTCCTCTCACAAACTTACCATTCTTTTTCTTCCTCCTTATGTACCTATGTCAAGCAGTCAATTGAACCTATGATTTTTTTTTTCTACTAACATGTATATACTTTTGTTTTACTGTTTGTTATATTCTTTACAATGTAATAATTCTAGCTAATTGTAGTGAGTTTACTTGTGTTATTACTGGAGCTTTTCTCCTCGGGCCTCTACTGAAAAAGGACATGTATCCAGCTAGACTAGCCCGGTCAACAAATGTAAAATAAAATAAAATTTTTTCCTGGAGGGTCAAAAGCATTTTTGGATGGAGAATAGGCTAAAGAGGAAACAGAAATGTTTAACCAATTAAGAGTGAGCTAGTAAACTGAAAAGGACTTTGTTTTGCTATAAAGTTAAGTTTTCTCAGTTATTTTAATTTTAGTGGGCATTGTAAATAGGTGCTGGTGTTCTTTTTTTTCCTTTCTTTCTCCCTTATTGTTAGGTTATAAGAAATGTAGGCACTGCAATGTATAAAAAAAAAAAAAAAAAAAAACATGGTTAAGAGAGCATGACAAATGTGCTTTTTCTCATCCTTGCATGGGGGAAATGACTGGATTAATGACCTTAGATTGATTTAGTAACACGTTTTAAGAGAAAGCAAAGAAATGAAAAAGAATACCGAATATTAGGAGGCTTTTTCTTGCAAATTAAATGTATGCTTAGTAGCAATTTTTTATCTGGCTCTCACATCTCCATGGAAACAGTCTGATAAAGAGAAGCTGACTATCTGGTTCTCATGTCTCCATGGAGACAATCTGATAAAAAATTGGTTACAGTCTAGTAGAGAGCGATTGGCTTGGGGGGGGGGGGGGGGAGAGAAACTGCCTAGGAGATAATGTTCTCTGAAAGCATTCAGGGGTTTTCCCAGCTGGGAGAGACATAAAGATAAGACAAAATAAGTTAGCACTTAGTAGAAGCACAGGCTGAACCATGCATCTTAGCATGGATAACCTTTCTTTTAGGTTAACTCAAGTCTATGAGAGTGGCTGTCAGCTGACATTTGTTCCTATTAGGAGGGTAAAACTTCAGTATTTCAAGATGTACATAGTTTTGTGTGTTAGTTTTAAATTAATAGATTTTAGCGTGGTATTGCGGGGTTGGTTTTTTTTTTTTTTTTTTGAGGGCTTTCAATAAAACAAAGATGTTAAGTTGTCAATCTCGCCTTCATTCTTGCTTGATGGGTTCGGAGCCGATCCTCGGCTCCGACTCGGCACTTTGCTAAGCTCGAGAGTCACTTTTACCAGCTCGAGGCAGCCCCATATCCCATGATGCAAGGCGGTAAGTACCCAGATCTCGTTTGCTGCTTCGCTGATGAGGTCCTCCTTGTACCAGCTCTGGTAAGTGTTTAAAATAATACTATTTTTGCCCCTTATTTTTACCTAAAAACCTTATTTTAACGTTTTTAGTTTAGATTAAGTCCCTTTCTGACTAGAAATTCCCTCACTCCTTTATTTTTTTAGTCAGGCCTTCTCCCCTCCCATCCCCCCCCCCCTTGTTAGGGTGTGTGTGTGTGTGTGTGAGAGGTTAGTTATCTTTTTATATTTGGGATAACTGGTTCTTGGGACTGTGTTGTGTGTGTTCTTGCTACAACCATGTCCAAGGAAAGGGTCTCAGGCTTTAAGAAGTGTGACTCGTGCTGTCAGAAGATGTCTCTGACAGACGGTCACACTTCTTGCTTATACTGCCTGGGACCTCTCCACCTGCAGGACTCCTGTGCAATTTGTCATTCCTTTAGCCAGAGAGTCCTGCAGGAGAGGAGAAACAAATTGATTTTAAGGGGCCTACTTAAACCGGAGGGCTCTCCGGCTAAGTCGGCTCCGAGTAAGACTTCCAAGTCTTCCAAGGCCCAGGCTTCTGTGTCTAAGCCTGCGGCCTCAGCTCCGACTCTATCAGAGTCGAGATCGGCTCCGGCTGGAGCCGATCCTGGGTTACATAAACCTTCGGCACCGATGGCTATCGGTGCCGATACTGGTTCAGTCACATCGGTGTCGGCTCCGACTGGCTCCGACCACCATGTGGCTCAGGCTTCGATGTCGGCGCCGACCGGCTCCGACACCCTTACCTTTATGTCTGTATCGGCTCCGGAGCCGATGCATCGAGACCTTCTGTCGGTGCCGAAAAGTCGTCGGCTCCGACTGCATCCATGGTTTCGTTGGCTCCGATGGTTCCTTCGAAGAAGAGGTCCAGGTCCCCTTCCTTGGAACCGATACTCTCGGCTCCAGCCTCACCTCTCCTCTCGGAACGGAGCCATCGTAGCCGATCATCTAGGTCATCCAGGCTTTCTGACCATGATTTAGAGAGGGTGGTCAGTAGATTATTAAAATCACAGGCACTGGCCCAGATGCTACATAGTCCATCTCAACAGACGACTATTAGCCCACACCCCCTTTCAGTTCCTCCTTCGACTCTACCTCAGAGTTTGGAGCTGGAGTCTTCGGGAAGAGTTTCTGCTATGGCTGAGGAACAGATACCACCCCCTTCTGCTCCCTCAGCCTCTACTCTTATCTCCTCTTCGAGACCTTCCTTAGAGGGATTCGGTGGACGGGCTTCCCTGGTCTCCGAGGGGGTGAGTGGCATCGGACCCTTGTCCGACCCCACTCTTCCCCTTGGAGCCTCGGCCTTGGTGAGCTCGGCCCCGACATCTGCCTCGGAGCCTTCCCTTTCAGTGGGCCCTGGAGTTCCTTTTTCTTCGGGACAGGTTCTCTCGGACCTCCCTGGGAGGGGAGCCTTCGAGGTGATGAAGAGTGTGCTGGCCACTGGACTCAGCCAGCAGTCTGTTCCCTTAGCTCCTCCCTCTACGGTGCCTGTCGATATCTCTGCCATCCCTCTTGCTCCCGGACCCAGAGATCCTCCGCCTCAGGTTTCCCCTCTGGGAAGAACCCCCTCTTCCGAGGATTCTCCTGATCAGTCAGGGGATCCTCCGCACAAGAGGACGTGTAAGAGGAAACACATAGACTCCCCTGAGTCTATCACTTCAGATACCGACTTAGATGAGTCGGAGGGATCCCCAAGATCCCCCTCTGAGGATGTCTCATTTTCAGACATCCTAGAACTCCTTAAACAGAGGGGAAACTGGCCCTCCACTAATCCCTCTGAGGATGAGTCAGTATACCTGGAGGCGTTTGGATCTCGGCCCTCCACCTCCTGGGTGTCTCCGCCTTTCGACCCCCTTATGCAGGTTATTGCTCGAAAGGCGTGGGCTGCTCCTGACTCTGTAGAGCCAGTTCCTAGGAGGCCTTCTAAATTTATTACTGCCCCTGCAGACAAGCAATTCCTCACGAAAGGTGTCCTTGCTGATGCCATGGTGGTGGCGGCTGCCACTAAGAAGGAACTTGCAGATCCTTCCGTACCTGTCCATCCTCCTAATAAGGAATCTAGGACCATGGATAGGTATGGTAAGCGGATGTTTTCTTCAGCGACCTTTGCTATGCGCTCGCTGAATTACTTATGTCATTTCACCAGACTCCAAAGGGACATCCTTAAGGAGCTAGGTGAAGTAGTACAGGATCCCACAGCTGCAGGAGCTCAAGAAAAAATTGCTTCGCAGCTAGGAACCCTTAATTCTATTGCTAACTCCTCCATGCGACTGATATCATATGCAGCAGATGGAGCGAGTAGGGCCGCAGGCACAGGTGTGGCTCAGACGCCAAGCCTGGATGCGGCTCTGTAATTTTGCAGATCCCTTTAAGGCGTCCTTCACAAACTCTCCCTTTGATGGGTCAGCTTTGTTTGGCCCTCAAGTGAAGGAAACATTGACCAGGTGTGAGCAGGACGGCAAGACTCTTTCTGCCGTAGGGGTCCGTTTTTCCACCCCTTCTAGACCTTACCCTAAAGGACAGAAGGGTGGCAAAATGTGGTTCCGTAAATCCCAAGGAGTCACACCGGATACACGTGGTCAGTTTACCCCTAGAGGCAGAGGGGGTAACAATAACAGACGCCGCCCTAGAGGCAGAGAGGGTCCACAAAACCAGGGAAGCAGAGAGCCTCTGACAAGCCCTTTCAGCATCCCTGAGATGTTGCCCGACTGTCCATCCTTGGAGGCAGTCGGGGGAAGACTATTGCTGTACCCAGAAGCCTGGCGTTCCCTCACTCAAGACAGATGGGTACAGTCGATCATATCCGAGGGTTACAAAATTCCTTTCGAGGTAAGTCCCTTTTCTCTCTCATATTCCCTTCCAGATGTACCACCCGGTCTAAGGGAAATTGCAGAGTTAGAAGTATTCAAACTTCTACAAAAAAGAGCCATTCAGCCAATTACAACAGACCATTCAGAACCCGGAATCTACTCAAGGTTCTTTTTGGTCCCCAAAAAGACGGGAGACTGGAGACCAATATTGGATCTCAGCAGACTCAACAAGTCTGTGAGAAAGACAAGATTCCGAATGGTCACACTTCAATCAATTCTGCCCTTCCTAGCGAAGGACAACTGGATGTGCTCAATAGATCTTCAGGATGCGTACTATCACATAAAAATTCACAGGCGCTCCAGAAGGTTTCTCTGCTTTCGGCTGGGGTCCAGTCACTTCCAATTCAGAGCCCTGCCCTTTGGTCTCACTACAGCCCCCAGAGTGTTCACCAAATGTATGGCAGTGGTCACGGCTCACCTGAGACGTCAAGGATTCCAGGTGTTTCTGTATCTAGATGACTGGCTCCTTTCAGCCACCACCAGGCATCAACTTCTTCAAGCCAGGGATTACACAATAAATCTTTGCACTCAGTTGGGAATTTCAATCAACTACGAAAAATCCTCCTTATTGCCCTGCCAGTCTATTACTTTCTTAGGCGCAAACTTAAACACCGTTCGGATGTCAGCTACCCTCACAGAACAAAGAATTTCAGACATTCAAAGTCACGTGAGGATCATTCTCGCCAGCAAGAAAGTACAGGCCAGAATGGTTCTAAAGGTGTTGGGCCTCATGGCTGCGGCCATTACCCTTCTTCCCTTGGCCCGCTTCTATATGCGCCTGCTTCAGTGGATGTTGTTCACTCAGTGGTCTTACCAACAACTTCCGATGCGTCACCAGATATTTGTGACTCAGACTTGCAAGAATCATCTTTCATGGTGGATTACTTCTCCTCAGATTCACCAAGGCAGACCCTTTGTACCCCCAGCCCCGGTAGCCACTGTCACTACGGACGCCTCCCTGATCGGGTGGGGGGGTCATTATCAGGGCAGGATAGTTCATGGGACATGGCAACCATTCGAATACCACCTGCACATAAATGTCCTAGAGATGAGAGCAGTGCTTTTAACGTTGCAAGCCCTCAACGACTTTCTTCCCTTGGGAACAATTGCAGTTCACACAGACAACATGTCTGTAGTATGGTATGTCAACAAACAGGGCGGAACCAAATCCTACCCCTTGTGTCGAGAAGCTCTCAGACTTTGGCAATGGGCGATCTCCTCTCATCGGTTTCTGGTAGCAACGCATATCCCTGGGAAAACCAACATTTTAGCGGACAGATTGAGCAGAGCTATTCTCATGCCTCACGAGTGGTCTCTCAAGCAATCTATAGTGGAGGAGATTTTTCTAGAATGGGGCCGCCCATGTTGCGATCTTTTTGCTACTCCCCAAAACAGCAAATGCCCAGACTTCTTTTCTCTCTTCCCACTGCCAGGCCATCCCCCCAGAGACGCTCTAACCCAGGATTGGCCCCAGGGACTTCTTTATGCTTTTCCTCCTTTTCCACTGATTCCACAAGTACTCCAGAAAGCCACCGTTTTGAGAGCCAAAATGATTCTCATTGCTCCCTATTGGCCTCGACAAATTTGGTTCCCGTTCCTCCATCGTCACCTTTTGGTGCAGCCATGGCATCTGGACCCAGTACCAGACCTTCTGATTCACCAATCGGGTCAGCTGCACCGGTCTATCCCTTCTCTCAACCTCGCAGCTTGGTTGCTCCACTTCCTTCCTTAGCCAGGCTTCCTATGATCTCTAATCCTGTTAGGGATATCATAGTGGCTTCACTAAAATCCTCTACTAGAAGGATTTATACCAGCAAATGGAAACGCTTTTCTTATTGGGCAAAAGCTAAGAATATTGATCCCTTTACTGCTCCAGTTCAAGCAGTTTTGGATTTCTTAGCGGAAATCTTTCACACAGGCTCTTCTTCTTCCACTGTCAAAGTTCAGTTAGCTGCTATCTCGAACTTTCATGTCGGGTTCGCAGATCACAACATCATGTCCCATAGGCTTTGTAGAGCTTTCTTAAAAGGAATCTTTCTCCTGAGACCTCGTCAGGAGTCCTCCTCCTCAATGGGACCTAAATTTAGTGCTGACATCCTTGATTCTTCCTCCCTTCTTCCTCCCTTCGAGCCAGCTGTTTCATGTTCCCTGAAATTTCTTTCATGGAAAACTTTATTCCTGGTTGCTATTACATCGGCTAGGAGAGTGTCTGAACTTCATGCTCTATCGGTTCGCCCCCCATATTTAGTCTTCCACAAAGACAGAGTATCATTGAGAACTAATCCGACCTTTTTGCCTAAGGTAGCCTCTAAGACTAATTTGAATCAAGCTGTTGATCTCCCTGTATTTTTCCCAAACTACTCAAACAGATCGGAACAAAAATTACACTATCTTGATGTTCACCGCCAACTTAGATATTATTTGGACAGAACAAAACAATTCAGGAAATCCGATCAGCTCTTTGTTTCTTATGCTGATAACAAGAAAGGCCTTCCTGTCTCAAAAGTGACCTTATCTAGATGGCTTTCTTCTGTCATCTCTGAAATTTATCAGCTCAGGGGAAAACAGCTGTGCTCGAAACCTAAGGCACATTCAACCAGAAGCTTAGCCACTTCCACAGCCTTTCAAGCTAGACTTCCTTTAGACACTATTTGTGCAGCAGCCACTTGGGCCACTCCTCATACCTTTGTTTCCCATTACAAATTGGATTTGGCCTCCAGGGACAGAGCCAGTTTTGGCTCTACAGTTCTCAAGAGTCTGTTCCATTGAGCCACCCAGGATATAGGTGCTAGGGACGCGGTCCCATCAAGCAAGAATGAAGGCGAGATTGACAACTTAACATTGAGAAGTTATGTACCTACCATAACGTTCCATGTTAGTTGTCTTCTCTCGCCTTCTTTCTTGCGACCCTCCCTCCTTCCCCCTGGCCTGGACAGACCTTCTCTCTATATGAAAGCATGCTTCTGAAGACCATACTTTGCTGGTCCTCTTCCTTTTGGAAGTTATTTATGCTAGGTGTTATTGCCTATAGACAACAAACGAGATCTGGGTACTTACCGCCTTGCATCATGGGATATGGGGCTGCCTCGAGCTGGTAAAAGTGACTCTTGAGCTTAGCAAAGTGCCGAGTCGGAGCCGAGGATCGGCTCCGAACCCATCAAGCAAGAAAGAAGGCGAGAGAAGACAACTAACATGGTACGTTATGGTAGGTACATAACTTCTCATTATGTAAGATGCGACGGTCTCAAATGGATATGACAAGAAACAACTATCTAAAAGTTCAACCTGCCAAACAGTATGTGCATGTAACTCAAAAGCTGGCACTAGACATTTAACAAAAAAAATCTGTTATGTATAAAAAGGTGGCAATAATAACTTTTTAATACAGTGATGCATTCTGTCATGTCTTTAAATGCCAATGGTCTTGCACATAAAAACAAAAAAAGATAGAATAGTGAAGTATATTAAAAATGTAGAGTGCAAATAGCTATGTTACAGGAGACATACTTGGAAAGAACTGAACATGTGAATTTGATAAAGAAAGCTTTTCAGGATGGTTATTCAGTGGAATAGCTGGGACAAAGGAATAGAGGACTACTTATAGCAATTTCAAGAGGAGCTCCAATAGTGACAGAAGAGGATAAACAAGATAATAATGACAGATCTGTAGTGCTAAGGGGGTACTGGCAAGGGAGGAGGATTATGCTGGCATGTATTTATTTTCCACCTAAAACTGCTATAATGGAGCTTAAGAATATTCTGGGAGAAATAATCGGTTTTCAGCAAGGAATATTACTTATAGGTGGTAACTGGAATTTGATTTGCAGCAATGAATATCTGTCTGGGGGGCCCAGAAGGGGAAGTATAGCAAAGGAGGGTAGATTTTTGAAGAAATTTATGAAAATATTTGGCATGGAATATGTGAATTCAGTAATAGGAGTTCAAAGTGAATTTACATATACCCCAAGATGTAAAAAATGGGCTAGGATAGACAGCATTTACATTTCACATGAACATGTGCATTTAATTGAGGGTCTTGGTACGCACCCAATAACTATTTCAGATCATGCACCAATATTAATTAAAGTAAAAACACAGAAACACAGGGTAATGAAATAAAAATGATACACTGACACTTTCCCACCTGTTGAAAAGAGGAACTGAATGAATGGGTAGTGGAGACTATTCAGGAGCTGTTCGAGAGGATAGAAATTATTTCTGAAAATGTAGCTAGGGAGTGGGATAAAGTTAAGGTGGCATTTAAAAATAAAAGAAAGGGAGCTATGGTTAAGTAGTAACAAGAATTATTTAGAGGGATTGACAAATGTTAAAGTACTGCAGAACAGGGGGAATCTCATTGAACAAGAAGAGGATCAACTGCAAAATGCTAAGCTGAAAGTAAGGTATTACCTCAATCATATACTTGAGTTTAGAAAAACAATAGAGCACAAAAACTTTTAGCACGATGACTCAGGTAACAAAGTAGAAAGGGCTGTTGCCAAGCTTAGGGAGCATATACCAACGAAGCTAACAAGAGATCCTGCAGAGGTATTAGAAATATTTCGTAAATTCTATGAAAATTTGTATAAATAAGAGAAATATAGAACTCAAGAAAAGATAGAAATGGAAATGTTTATGGAAGAATTAAATATGGCAAGGTTAGAGGTAGATGAGGCTCAGTTACTAATGATTAGGATAGGAGGAGATGAGATAAATATGATGTATAACCAATCTACAGGAAAGTCCCCTGGAATAGATGGTATTCCAATGGAAGTTTGGAAAGTAGGAGGGGAAAAATGATAATGATCTGGAAAGTTTTGTTTGACAATATTTTAAGAGAAGTGCCAACTTCTTGGAAGAAAACAGTGGTAACTATAATACCTAAAGAGTGTAAAGATCCATCAAATCCAGCTTCATACTGGGCCATTTCAATTATAAAGCATGATTTATAAAGTGTTCATGTCTATAATGGCTAAAGGAATGGCAAATCTAATGCCAGAATTGGCAGAAATGGATCAGTGTGATTTGTGGAGGGGTGGCAAACATTTGACAACATTAACAGAACACTGATGATCCAGAGGGAAGCAGAATGTAAGAAAATGCCATTGTTGTTGTTGGGTCTTATGTGGAGAAAGCATTTGACAGAGTAAGCTGGGGCTTTATGAGCAGGGCAATGGAAGTACTTGCATTTCCTGAAAAAATATAAGGTTGATTAGAAGATTATATGAGCAACTAGACAAAAATTAAAGTGGGTGGGGTCCTCTCTGACAATTTCTGCTTGAGCAGCGGAACCAGGTAGGGGTGTCCGCTTTCCCCTTTGTTATTTACATTATGTTTAGAATTACTGGGAAAGAAAACAAGGGACTCAGAAATTCAAGGATATAACTGGTATGGTTGTCAAGAAAAGCTGGTTCTATTTGCAGATGATATTTTATACCTGACAAAAACAGAAATAGATATTACAGAGTTGTGGAACATTTTGAGACAGTTTCATATCTTTTTGGGACACAAAACTAATGAAGCTAAAACAAAAGCAACTGTAGTAAATTATGTACCCACATATGAATTGGTTCAGCAATATCCATATTTATGGGTCATGACAAAATAAAGTATTTAGGAGTATGGATTAAAAATGTTTTTGGTGTGGCAGGTAAGTATATGTGGGAAGAGACTAAAAAGATAATACAAAAACTGAGAAAATGGAAGCTTTGTGATATGGATAGTAAGATACAAGCAATTAAAATGTTCTTAGTCACATTAGTCTTATACATAGATCAGGCATATTTTTATCAGCTAGAGAAGATGTTGTGGATTGTAATTTAAAGAACTGAAGAATTTTACCTGGGAGGGGAAGACGGCAAGAGTCAAGTGGGATGAGCTGATTCTTCCAGTAGAACAGGGTGTAATGGGATTGCCCAATTTGAAGGGGTATTTCAGAACTACACAGTTAAGGGTGCTATACATAGCACAAGCAGAAAACTATAATTCAAAGAGGTAGGGGATGATGATGAAATGGAGGAATCTCAAGAAACAAGGAGAGACTGGAATTTTGGATGCAGACCTTTAAGGAGAATAACAATAGCCAGTTTACTGTCAAATGGAAGATCAGACTCTGTGTGATTGACAGTAGTCCGAATGCATTTATATCATGTTATCAAAATAGCGAATGCTATTTCATCGGCCCCAAAACATCTAAACATGAAAATATTGAACATTCAGAACAGCAAATGTTTTCCCATGGAAAAAATTTGCTGCTCCGAAACACATACACACAAACAAGCACATCAAACAAACAGCAACCATACACATACACTTAAATTCCTACATCTAACACTACACTAAACTAAACATACACTACTATCTACCCACTTACCTTAACCCAAACCCTAACCCTAAGGTCCGTCACTGTCGCACACTACCTAACCCGCGCCCTAACCCTAAAGTCTGTCACTATCCACACACGCCTAACCCGTGCCCTAACCCTAACTCACTTAATCTGCCCCTAACCCTAATGTACAAACAATTGCGCACTTACTGAACCCAACCCGTAACTTTCTACCACAGCACTAAGAATAGCTAAGCCACAGAAACAGCCAACCGAATTCTTTCCCGAGGAAAGAATTCGCTGTTCTGCAGCTTCGCTTTTCTTAGTGTTTGCTGAATAGTGTTTGATATCAGAACATTCGAAGTTTTAATACTTCGATGTTCTGATATAGACCCGTCCTAATTGAACCATTTGGTAGAATTTGAAGATCGAATGCAAAAATGTAGAAATGTACAACAGCAAATGCAATACAGCATTCGCTGTTGTGCATTTCTATATTTTCATGCAGATCGCACTATAGTGGGGACCAGAAAATGTACCTTTTCCCTCACTGTAGTGCAATCTCGGAGTCTATATATCTAAGTAGCAGGGGTTGTAGGGGGCTGTGCCCCCCACATTCCCTGCAAACGCGTTTGCGGAAGTGTGCTGAATGTTCGAATTATGTCGAATTCGAACATTCACCACTTCTGCTTTCTACATTTTTGTCATTCTCTGCAGTGGATTTTTGTTTTTAACTTTGTGAAATCGACAAAACAACAGTAAAGCAAATAGCCATACAGGATATTATATTCATAATGTAGCAGATAGTATTCTAAGAACTAAGCCAACATGGGGAATGGAGAAAGGAGATTTTGCTGATAGGGATGACTACAACTAGGGATAAAGGCAAGAGGGTGCTGGAATTTATTGGAGAAAATTGGTAAAAGAACCAAGGTATTGGGAGCAAATAACTAGAGAGGGAAAGGTAATAAGAATGGGAAGATGCCAAGAATTTATTTGGACTGCAGGTTACATATTGCTTTCCCTATCAAGCATTGATGTCAGAGTATAGGCAAAGGTAAAGAAATAGGGGGGTTCTAAACAAAAGACCAAGACTGGTAGAGTGTTTAGCAGATTCTAGAACAGAAGATGGTATTAAAAAAGTAATAATTATTAAAGCATACAAAATATTGCATGGTAACTATAAGAATCAGTCAAAAGAGGTTAGAAATGATTGGAAAGAGACTGGATAAGCTATTCACAAAGAAACAATGGGGGAATATATGTTTGTCTCCCAAATCCACAACAAAATCTAGATGGTTTATGTTTTTTGCTTGGAAATGTTTACACAGATGTTTTTATATCCCAAGTAGACACCAGATAATTTTTCCTCTGGTAGACAGCAAATGTTGGAGGTGTGATATGGAAAAAAAGAGGTAATTGAGAACTTATTTTCTGGGAGTGTAATGAGTTGGCAGACTTTAAAGATTCCCTTCAGACTACTCTGAAAGAGATACTGGGTGACCAAATTGATGTAACTACCAAAATGATTTTTCTCAGCTATGATACAAAACCTGATTTGCCTAGACATAATAAGGCTTTGCTTAGTCTTATTATGGTGACTGCCAAAAAAAACAATTACTAGAAAATGGAAATCAAAGTCTAAACCAACTATACAAGATGTAGCAAATGTAGTAATGGAAATAAAACAACTGGACTTGGGATCTTTAGAAAAAGGGTAGGAGCAAATTACACAGGAAAAATGGGAACTATACATATAAGGGAGGAATGAGGTTTAAAAGAAGACAGGATTTGAATGAGCTATGTAATGTTTGACTGACATTGATTGTATAGATTGTAAGTGATGTATAATGTTTGCAACTAAAATTATGTCAATACGGTCTGTGATGTAAAATACAGCAAGCCCTATGTCAATATGGTTTGTTTTAACTAAATGTATAATTGCCTATGTCATAAGTGATAATTTAATAAAGATGCTTCTTGTTAACAGACAGACACACACACACACACACACACACACACACACACACACACAAAGAGAGACAAACTTAGCAGCAGACCCAGAGATTTTTATTGTCCAAGGTAGCATCCAGCAACTTGGCCATAATGTCTTTAGGTAAAGACTGCAGGCAAAGCCATGACAGACCCAAAGGCAGCAGCTCTGGAAGATACATCAGCAGCATCATAACTACATTTGATAGAGTGACGAGCCACCTGAGAGGTAGAATCTAAACCAGACAGAGCAGAAGATTTTGCTTCAGAATCAGGGAGATCAGAAATAACCCTACAAGCCTTGGCATTTAAGGCCAGAATATATCTGGTCATGTGGGTCTGATAATTGATGGTCCTAAAGGCCAAAGCCGAAGCAGTTTAAACCTTCTTAGCAATTCTTTCCATTGCCCTACTGCTTTTACATGAAGGCAGAAGCTTGGAAGAGACCAAAAGTTTAGAAGGCTTGACAGAAGAGACTGACACCACACCAGGGTCAGCAGAGGGACACAAATAAGAATTGACAATCCTCATGAACCTCATAGAACCTGTTGGGTTTCTTTGGAGCAAAAGGCTGAGAATCAGGAGACTTAGAGGCAGCTATGAAGGTGTCTAACAAGGAGGTCAACACAGGAGGTACTTCCAAAGGTTTAGGAGTTTCCACCTGAAGCAGCTCATAATACCTCTTCAGTGTGTCAGACACTTGAGAAGAATCCCACATAAAATATTCCATCATTCTAGCTATAGTATCCCCAAAAAGGGAGACTCAGGATTCTGAGTCTCTTCTTCATCAGATCCATAAGCCAAAGATGAAGGCATCTGAGAAGAGAAAGAGAGGGACTCATCATCAGACTCTGATACCCATCCAAAGAATCTGGTTCCCTAGCCCATTTAGGAGTAGAAGTCCAAGAGTGAGTAAGCATAGAAACCCCTAGGGTAGGCTTCAAGGCCATTAAGGCATTAAATAAGCCCCGATTAAACTCCTGCCATTCCCTTTGAGGATCCTTGTAGTATACAGAAATATGCTTAGTCTTCTGATTTTTCTTTGTATGGACATCAGCCCTAACAAACACCATAGATCATGGATGCGATTCAGTAAGAGGATTCAGAACATTTTCCCTACCAAAATCTGTGGAATCCCTCCAAGACTTTCTGAGATGATCGATCACTATTCCCCTTAAACATAGGTTCATAGGTGTTTACTACACTAACGACCACAAGGGCCTTTTTAAATCCAGCCATGCATCCCAAATCTCTGACAAGTTCTGATACTCTTGATAAGTGTATGCCTGGGCCTGGGAGAGGAACCATTTACAGGTTACTTCTGTCCATTAAAGGACATAGGTGCCAAACCAGGGATGAATTTTCGGTTTCCCATCCGATTGTCTAATTTGCACTTGAACTGGTTTAGGGAGAAACTCCGCTTCAGATGAATGGGATGCCTATTCCATAGACGGGGTAGTCTGTGGGATACATGACTATCTCTCCAGCAGGTTCGATTTATATCACAGACAAGGTTCAAGTCTTTAGAATGGGTAATTCTGGTGCTTAGTGTTTTGTGGATATGCAGGAGGTCCAGAGTGAGGTCTGACAATGCCCTGTATGCCAGGCATAGATCTCCCCTCAAAAACATGTAGAAGACAGAATACAGGGATAAGGCCTTGAGGCAGTCTGCACAGGACATATTACTTGCGCCCTGCATTCTTTTAGTGAGGAACCTCTGTGGATGTTCCAGTTGTTGGATATGCTTGGTTAGCTACATACCAAAGGGGGCACTGTAGTCAATGATAGGTCTGATGAATGCCGAATGCAGTGGAACAGTGACTTCCTTGGACTTAGATGCCATACGTTTGTTTATAAGTTGCACAGCACAGAATGATTTCCTCACCACTGTAGACACATGATGATCAAAGGCTAGATTACTATGTGTGTGTGTCCCTAAGTCCCCGACTACTGTGTCAACTCTAAGGGGTCTGTTGTCAATATGATAGTTATCAGAGACGGATGACTTTCCAAAGGATACTGTTATGCATTTCTTGCAATTAGTTTTAGTCCATGGCCCCTCCTGGTGAACATTTGTATCAGTGTGAGATTCAAAGACAGCTCCTAATTTGCAATCATCTGCAAATTTAGTCAGCCACAGACACCTGACATTGGCCTTGACTTCTGAGAAGTAAATGCCAAAAAGGAGCAGTCCAAGGATTGATCCTTGAGGGACTCCACTTGTGACTGGCCTCTTTGTAGAGGTGGACTCCACAATTCTAACTTCCTGGTCCAGCTGGCTGTCCACTGGGTGACATATGGGTTTGTATCTAACCTCTTGAGTTTATCAACAATACCAGAGTGGGGTAGTGTGCCAAATGCCTTGGCCAGGTCAAGGTAGGCAGTGTGAAAGACTTTGCCCTCATCCATACCTTTGGTAACCTTCTCAAAGTAGTCCACCAGGTTGAGTAGGCACTTAAGGAAAAATGCACTGGTGATAACTTAACATAGCTCAAGTTAAAATACTGAAACCCCAGAAGATTTAATTAATTCAGTTGGTCCTCTTGATTTACATTCCAATTTCTTGTTTTGCCTTGGTCCTTCCTTGTTGATCTTCCATAGGGTTTTGTCATGCTCTGATGTCCCTGAGTTTGTGCTCTTTGACAAGCCAACCTCTCAGATCACCTTAATGGTGGAAAATCTAAAAAAAAAAAAATCATTGTAATCCAGGGAAACTCAATCTTATGAAACATTTGCAGCACCTACTGATGAATTGCTAGTCACAGTATGATCAGTGACTGAATCAAGACATTAAGGGGATAAAGAACACTTTTCAGCATATTGATGGGAATCTCTAAAAAGCTTATTCTGTCTTGGTTGTATTTGACAACATTGTCCACATCACTAACATTTTGTTATAGTCACCAGTGAATGATTGAAACAAAAGGTCATTAACCATACTGTCATTTAAATCTTTTATATCATTATCCAGTTTAAGTAACTTACTCTCATTATCATGTATGATAATTCTCAACACATTGCTTATATGGTTGAATAAATCCAAGAGTTCATAATGCATTAAGGAACCAGCTCTCATATCGACTGGGTATTTCCAGACTCGGAGGCCTCTGGGCACTTGATTTAAGAGAGAGATTTGGTCAAAAACATATTGTCCATTTGTAAAGTCATACATTTCCTAATGAGATGCTCTAAAATTTGTAATTGGGCCTTCCAAAGATCCCCAGTGTCTTGGTTCATCCACCGGTGGTAAGTCAAAAACAGGAGAGTGTAACCAACTTGAAATATTAAAAACTTCACACTCAGCCTGATAAAATCAGTAGATTTTTTGGACATATTCAAATCAACATCCTAATTGCCCACAATATTAGGAACTGAACCAGTACCATTCGTGTAGGCATTGTAGGACTAGTAGTATGAAAGCCACATAGAACGTAGGTACAGCACTAAGTCTGTGATTGTAATAAAGCTTTACTTTCCACTTTTTGGGGCTACTTTTGTTTATTCTATCCTCTTCCACTCTCCTTAATGTTCTTCCAAACATTAATGACATGAAGTAGGGCATATGCTGTGGAGTTTCCTACAAGTTTAACAAAGTCAAAAAAGTACAATATTTCTAGGTTTTCTTGTTGCGCCATATTTCACAAATGTGAGTGATGCTTTGTAATCCCACATTTATTCATTTATTTCCAAGTTACTGGACCTGGTGATGTCTTCCTATTCATTCTTCTACATATGGGTCTCAGATCACGAATTAGATCCATCTTCGGCCACTTCAAAGCTTAGGATTTCAGTGCTCAGGCTCCTCCCCTACCCATAATTCCCCTGTATCATGGGAGACATCTCAGATCCCATTTGCTGGTCTTCAACACCTGACAAGTTCTGTGGTTCTAGTCGAACAGAATACGAAGATAGAGCAAAATCTCACCAAAATTAATGAAGCTTCAACCCTTCATCAGCACATAAAATTCTAAATTTCTAAAATCACATGACCAAACCAACCAATAAAAAATAAAAAAATCTAAAGAAATCACATATACTTCTTTTCCATCAAGTAGTAAACAGTTTTAAAACCAAGATAATTCACATAAAAATCTGATTATTATTCTACATCCTAAAATAATAGCATTAACCTAGCCTATTATAAACTATTCATTTGTCGCTTAACTAATACAGGTTTTATACTAGTAGCATTATTTAATCCAGGGGAGGTATCAGCTTGCAACCTGATTATCCATTCTAACTCCCTTGGTTTTAAAACTGTTTACTACTTGATGGTAAAGAAGTATATGTGATTTCTTTAGATTTTTATGTTTCCTCTATTTAAATGTGTAGAAATTTAGAATTTTATATGCTGATGAAAAGTTCTGTGGTTCTCCAGGTTTTTCCATTATACTGGCATTGATATTCAGATAAGAATACTCTTCTTTTTCTACTTTTATAGTGTTATTTTTCTCCCTCTAAAAATATGTTATAGATACTCTTTTTTTTGTATTGGTAGTTAGTAAATTATTTCCAGGTACTTGTGCTATTGGTAGAAAGCACTTATTTCATTGTGATTTTTGTCTTTATTGTTGCCTTTTCTTTTTCTTTGGTGACTATAACTTCCTAGTACGTCTGAGAAACCTTTGCGTTTCAAAAAAATGCGTCCTGTGCCCGCAAGCCACCCAAGTCATTGCGCTCGACAAATGCGTGTATTGCTTGGGTCTAATACACAGACATTTCTTGTTCTGTTTGTGAAAATTTTGGGCAGGAGTCCATGGTGCAGTGGAGGAATAACCTCATCCTCTGGGATCCATATCGGGTATAAAAAATGAGTTCTCCTTCTTCCTGTTTTTCTGTGACAGCAGGGGCTTCTTCTCTTCCTAACCTAAACAAAAAACAGAAACGCGTAAGACATTCAGAAAATGTTCTCCAGATCTGGCATCAGCTTTAACACTGACTCTGATAGTGGCTAAACCAGTGACTCCTCCTCCCCAGTTCTCCCCTAGACTGGTGTCTCCGACTCAAATCGCCAGTCCTACAGGAATGGTTCAACATTCCAGGCCTCCTCTTTCTATATCTTCGTAGTCTATCAGGTCTTTAAGAAACCTCATCAAAGCAGACATGGACAGGATAATGCAGTGCTTTTTACAGACCCAGATTTTACAGACTCAGTCCACTACTGGATCCAGTAGAGAATTCTCCCCATGACACCCAGTTGTTGCTCTTACTCTATTCTGACTGCCAGGGCAGAGCCTTTGGATCCTACTTTAGCCTGGGGCAGATCTGTATCAGAGCTGCGACTCCATGTATTGTTGACTCTGATAAGTTCTCTGTTGAGGGTGACTGATTCCCATAGCTGTAATGTCATTGACTAGCTTAGATTCACATCTGAGGTCTTCACACCTGTTCATTCCTCTCTGAACTTTGGTGGTTGACAGTTTTGCTGCAGTAACCATCTTGTATCAGAGCCAGTCAGCTTGCAGGGTTGAGCTACTCCCCTAGGGTTTCAGATTATAAAGGAGAAGTTCCCCAGATCCAATGCCGGCTTGGCTTTCAAGGCATTTGAGAAAGTGCCCTACATACTGAGGGATAGATCCTCCCCATCTCAGTTGGATCTAACGTTCCCCCCAAAAGATCTCCTTGAGTCTGCAGCCTTACCATCTTGTCCCATTGGGGAAGCCAGTATTGGAGATCTTTGAGCCTACTCTCTCACATAAGGTACCCAGCAAACACAAGTCTAAGATGAGACACAGTCTCCCCAAAAGAGTCACTAACCACTGATACTGATTAAGAAATGAAGGAGAAGGTTCCCCCAGATCCCCCCTCAAAGACATCTCATTCAGAGAGATCCTTGAGCAACTTAGAAAGGCGGTTGGTCTTCCAAGACATATTCTTCGGAGGAATTAGTCTTCCTCAAGGCTTTTGGATCTGCCCCATCTACATCTTGAGTGGTGCCGCCTGTGGATGACATAGTAGATCTTATCTCATCCCTGGTGTGGTAGGAGCCTGATACAGTTAAGTCTATTCCCAAGACACCAAACAAGTCTTTGGTGGCCCCTGAAGTTCATCCACATTGGAACAAGGGCCTGGCAGTGGATTCCATCATGGTGGCAGTCACCATCAAGAAGGAGCTTGTGGAAGAGAGCTCATCTGTCCATTTGCTGAACAGGGAATCTTGAGCCTTGGACATGTTTGGAAAGCAGGTATGACATCTGTTTTCTTGATGGGAGAGCTTAATTAATTGGCACATTTTGCATATCTTCAGAGTGATTTGGTTAAAGAAATCTCCACTTCTCTTTAGAAGACACTCTATTCTATGTTGCTACCCTCTTATCCCTATCCAGTGCTTCTATGTGCCTTGTGTCTAATGCGACAGAGGGGGTGTCTAAAGCAGATGGCACAGGTATTTCCATCAGGTGGCATGCCTGGATGAGGCTTTACAACTTCACTTAGCACTTCAAAACATCCTTCATTGATGCCCCTTATGGTGGATCAACCTTGTTTAGACCTAAAGTCAAAGAAACTGTCTACAGGTGTGAACAGGATGGAAAATCCCTGTCTGCCATAGGGATAAAATTCTCAACTCCCCAGCAGACCTTCACCAGGAATCAGAATTCAGGGAAGAGAATGTGATTCAGAAAATCTCATGGGTTTAGAGGTTTTCACTGGACTCTCCTGGAGACACAGCTCCTTGTGGTAGAAGTGGAAACTCTTACACTGGACGTCGGCCAAGAGGCAAAGGTGGTCTTCAGAATCACAGCATCAGAGGCCCATTCTCAGAGAAGCCATTTCAGCACTCTTGAAAGGCTGCCAGCTATCCTACTCTGGTTGCAATTATGGGGAATGTCTCTCTACACCCCACGGCTTGATGTTTATCGCTCATGACTGGTGGGATCAGAGAATAATTATAGAGGCTATTTCATACCATTCGTCTCTTCTCCACCTTTTCAAAAGAAGATTCCCAACATTCCACCCTTACAAAGGGAATTTGCAGCCTCAGAAATAGAGAAGATTATAAAAAAACTAGTCGTCCCACCAGACCAGAAAGAGTCTGGAACTTGATCAATATTCTTTTTAGTACCAAAGAAAAGTGGGGACCTGAGACCAATTTTAGATGCAAGACGACTGAGCAAATATGTTGTTCATGGTTCAGTCAATTTTTCCTCTATTGAAGAACAACAACTTAATGTGCACAATACATCTTCAGGATGCCAATTATCATACCAAAAGGAACAGGCACTCCAGAGAGTATCTTTGCTTCCATTGGGAGCTAGTCACTAAAGTTCAGAGCTCTGCCCTTTGGTCTCACCATAGCCTTCTGGATGTTCACCAAGTGTATAGCAGTACTGGCAGCTCACCTACGACTGCAGGGATTCTAAGTGTTTCCTTTTGATTCCTTGCTGTGTCAATCTTGGAAGTTCAGTAAATCTTCAGAATTCTCATCTTCAGCCATCTCAGTTTCTAGAGTTAATTGGAGCTCATCTAAACACGACAGTTCTTACTGCGAAGCTTGCACAGTCATGCATCCTGTCTCTGTACTCACAAGTTCAATGAGTTTTGTCACAAAAAAGAAAAAAACACCAGCCAAGCTGGTTCTCCATCTTCTAGGTTCTGTGACTGCCTCCATCGTTGTGGTCCCTCTAGCCAGATTCTAAATAAGAGTAGTTGAATGGACACTTTCAGTACACTGGTCCGTCAGGACTCAGTCAGTGACTCATCTGATCATTTTCACATCACAGGCATTTGCAGATAACACAGTCATTGGATGTAGACTATTCTTCTACTTCAAGAGGGATGTCCCTTTAATTTTCCTGCTCCTCAGACCATGGTGACCATGGATGCTTTCCAATTAGGGTGGCTGGCATTACTTGGGAAGGACAGTCCTGGGAACATAGTCTCCCCTAGAGGCCAGCCTACACATCGGAATCTTGGGGATGAGGGCAGTCCTCCTAGCATTGCACAGGCATTTCAGGATGTTTTCCCCTTGGATGTGATTTTCATTCAGACAGACAACATGGATGTCATTTCATATATCAAAAAACAGAGAGGATCCAGATCTTACCCCTTATGTTGAGAGACCATGAGAATATGACAATGGGCAATATCTTTGCACTACTTTATGATAGCAATGCACATCCTGGGGAAATCCAACGTTTTAGCGGACAGGTTTAGCAGATCCATTCTACTCTCTCATGAATGATCCCTCCATCCCCTTGTAGTGGAGCAAATTTTCAGCCACTGGGGCATCCTTGTTGCGATCTTGTTACGTCTCCCATGAACATAAAATGCATCAGGTTCTCTGCTCTGATCCTTTTCAAGGGGGTGTCACCAAGGGATGCTCTAACACACGCTTAGCCCCTGAGACTTCTTTATGCCTTCCCCATTTTTCCCTCATCCCAAAGTTTCTACAGAAAGCAATGGTGCTGAAGGCCTTTGTCATCATCATAGCCCCTCATTGGCCTCAACTGGTGTGGTTTCCCTTCCTCTGGCCTCATCTAGTTCACCTGCCTTGAGATTCAGGCTGAGAGCAATTTCTGATATCTCACCCATCTAGAAAGCCTCATCCAGGCACAGAGATGCTCAAACTGACCACATGGTTTTGCCAATTCCAATGATGGCCCAACAGTCCAGGCTTTCCCCTTCTATTGTTCACATTTAATTTTCCTCTTTCCTCTTCTATTAGGAAGATATACAAAAGCAAATGGAAAAGATTTTATATTTGGGCATCAGAAAAAGACCTTGACCAATTTCAGCTCCTCTTTCCACAATTTTGGATTTTCCTAGCTCATCTTTGTCAATGGGCAGCAAGCTATTCTACTATTAAATTAAATTCTGTGGTGATTTCTGCTTTTCATATGGGGAGGGGCACACCTCTGTAGCTTCTCTCAGGTTATCTAAAGACTTTCTTCGAGGTTCACGTTCCCCCTCCGATATCAAAATTCACCTCGGAATATTACAGATGTCTTTCAGCCTTTGACAAGACCCCCTTTTTAACCTGCTGCTATCATGGAAAACTATTTTTGGTGGCCGTAACTTATTCAAGAAGGATTTCCAAGTTGCAAATACTTTATTCAAACCCCCTTATTTGATTTTTCATAAAGACAGAGTTTGAGGACAAATCGATCCTTTCTTCCAAAAGTGGCATCAGAATCCTTCACCAGTTAGGCCATAAATTTGCCAGTATTCTTTCCATATTTTTCCAACAAGGGTGAGTACACTTCCACTTGCTGGATGTTTATCAAACTGCCTCTGTCAGAAAATCTGAACTATTTAGTTCATTTGCATAGGCTAAGTTGGAGCAAGCAATATCAAAGATATATTTGTCTAGATGGCTGACTATGTACATCATCAAAACCCAAAGCTCATTCAGCCAGATCAGTGGTCTCATCTACAGCCTTTTTCTCCATTGTCTCCATCAAAAGCTGTGCTACAGCTACCTGGTCAAAAGTTCACATATCCATTTCTCCCTATAAGTAAGACATTTAGTCTAGACCTAGGGCTTTATTTGGCTTAGCTGTACTCAGAAATATCCTTCCTTAAGTCCACCCAAGTGCTCAGGTAGCTGGAGACTCTACCCCATGCATAGAGGAATGGATGAAAAGACAACATGAGCTATGAAAGTTATGTACTTACCATAACAATAGATCTGTGTTGTATTCCATATATTCTTGCACTTCCCTCCCTCCATCCCCCTTCCTGTCTGTCACCTGTAACAGATATGACTGACTTTACCTTGAATCTTGGAGTTCAGCCACTGTCTTCCTGTTTTTTCTCTCTCTCTCTCTCCACCATTGGTTAAGACCTTGATCAAGTTGTTTTTAAGAGGGGTAAGCTCGAGCTGAGGGATCTCCTGTGATACAGGGGAACAGGGAAGGAGCCTGAGCACTGGATCCTAAGTTTTGAAGTGGCTGAAGATGGATCTGAGATCCAAACATAGAGGTATGGATGGAATAAGACAACACAGAGCTATCATTATGGTAAGTACATAATCTTCATTTTTCTTCATGTTGCACTCCATCTCACAACTTTAGTCTCTGGTTCTAGCCTTTTTCGTCTTATGTGAGACTGCCTTGCAGTGGAATCAGGGAATATTTTCTAATCCTCCTATTGGATGACCTCAGAGTTGGTATATGTAATCAGCAGGGGAGTGCAGGGGAGCAACTCCCTTGCAAAAAAAAAAAAAAAAACAAAAACATTTTTTTGTAATTTTCAGCAATGTTACATTTGCTCTAAAATTGTCACTCTTCTTTGGTTTGGTTCATTCAGGAATCCTTTTAGGTATTTGTGCTTGTTTGCAAAATGTTTAGTGCATAGTTGTATATAAGCCACCACCTACATAGTATGCAAAATAATTCACCACATGTTCAGGGCTACAAGTTATAACTCTTTAGTTTTCAGTATACTTATGCAAGTTGTTAATCCATGGAAGACCGAGAATAATTAGAAGTAGGACTCGTACATTATAAACATTTGTGATGCTGAATGATTAAAAATTTTGTCTTCACAACTGCCATAGGAGGAGAGAGTTTTGACTATAGGAAGGCCACCCGAGGTTAATTACTCTGGCTTCTGCAAGCAGGGGAAGATGGGCATGTCATTCCTGGAGGAGGAGTGCATATGCCCATGGTAACCATTAGTGACAAGATTTCGTAGGTGAAACCAGGGAAAACCACCACATGGTTCTGCTGTTGTGTGGGGGCATCCTTCTCATGTTCAGCCCCTTGTGGAAGTGAGGGATGGTACAATGTGGACAACCGTTGCACATCCCAACCACAAATAGTCACTGGGCTGGTAAAGGGGGGTAAAGCTTAAGGTCTAAAAACCTGAAGTGCTACTGACTGCTTCTTTAATGATGGCTCTGTCCAGCTGACCCTCACACCAGTAATGGGGAACAAATAGGCCATTTGGCCAGGAGGGGATTATTATCAGCAGGCAACAGGATAAATGTGTCCCAGTGAAATGATTATTCAAGTGTGCTATCTACCATTGTCACACTCTTTGAAAACAGTCATGTGTCTGCAAAAGTGTAATTCTACAGAGGTATCTTGGATAACATATTTGTAGTCCATTAAAGCTATGCTTAGTTGTGCTTATTTTACTGAATTTTCTGAAACATACTTTTGTTGCTGCAGGGAGATCCTGGACGTGGTCTTCCAGGTCCATCAGGTCCCCCAGGTTTACCAGGCGTGAAAGGCTTCCCTGGACCTAAAGGTGATACTGGCTTCACAGGAGCTCCAGGTCCACCAGGACGCCCAGGCCTTGATGGATTTCCAGGCCCAAAAGGTAGATATTCAGCCTTCCTTAAACTAAACTGTATATTATTTATTTAACACAGATTCAATTATTTTACTAAAACCAAGCCTCTTACTAAATTGAAAGGTAATGATATGTTTCAGAGTAAAATGCGGAGAGTGGTGGTTATGAAAGATATTGTAAAATTGCAGATGAATATAGGTGTGTGTATGTATATATACATAAATAAATATATATCTATGCGTGTATGTATATATGTGTGTGTGTGTGTGTGTGTGTGTGTGTGTGTGTATATATATATATATATATATATATATATATATATATATGTGTGTGTGTGTGTGTGTGTGTGTGTGTGTGTATAAAATAAGTCCTAGACTCCATCAACCATCTTTAGTATTGCCTTGGAAATCAATGGGTTAGATTAAAATCATCATATAAGATGTAGTACATTGTAGGCCATACCACAGCAACTTGTTCCTTAAAGAAAAGGAGTGGTGCACATGCTTGAAATGAAAGACACAGTCCTTACATTATAGAAAAAAATTTCAGATATCTAATTTAAAAACGATACAATTGGTGTGCAGTTTTCATTACGTTTATTTTCAAATTTTAGTATGTTAGATAAATTAAATTTAAAACTCTGAATTCCATGGTGTTATCTTAATGGGCATACTGTTGGATCAAAAATTAGTTTTCTCAAAAAGTATTTTTTCGGGGGGACAGAATTTATCAGCTTAATGCAAATGGGTTCTGCACCCCGGACACTGTGTAACTTGCATGGTAATTTTCAGCTGCATGGTATATAAAGATTAACCCTTCATTACAGTCCTGCCACCCATGTTCAGTTTTTGACTGAGGTGCTGCAGGAGCTGACAGAAATGGTGAGTAGTTGATGATGCTGTGCCCTTCCAAGAGGGGAGAGCTGAGGATGTGAGTTGGAGTCATCTTCTATCTCCAGTGAGTGTGAGATGGCACATATTGGGAGATATAGGACATAACAGAATGGTGTATGTTGTAGTATCAGGGGGCAAAAATGTAGTGTGTCTGTTGTAGTATCAGGGGGCAAAAATGTAGTGTGTAACACTCTCCAGGATTTGGCTTCCATCCATTCCTGAAAATAGCTTTGTCAATGAACTGAATGCAGAACTATCCTTCTAAATTAAAATAACTTTTTCTGCAAGGAAGGATGAAGATTACACCAGTTTTAATTAAATGTGATGATGATTATTTTTGATAGCCAGAATTTGCAGATGGAGGTGTCACAAACAGATGTGTAATATAATGAAATTAATTTATCAACAGAACAGAAAACTAAGAATGGATGTGTAGGGTATTGTGCAAACTTTTTTTTTTCCGTTTACTCTTTGCTTCTTGTCTTGTTTAGGTGACCCTGGTTTGAGTGGCATGCCTGGTCCACCAGGACAACCTGGCCAACCCGGAGTAGGAGCACAAGGTCCACCAGGTCCACAAGGTCCCCCTGGCCCACCTGGCCCCACAGGTAGTTTATAAAGACATTTTCATATACTGTTATCGTGTTTTTTTGCTGATATCAGAGACTTTTGCTGCTGTGTTATGGCAGATCAAAACAAGCATATGAAGGAAGTGAACATGAATAGAAACAGTGCAGACTGGCCAAATTATCAGAAGTACTACTTACACAGATTAAATATTTTTATGCAGTATTATCAAGTTTAGGTTACTGCTAAAGTAATTTTCTGACAACCACTCTTTGTATTTCATATTTCAGCTTACATTGTACCGTTTAGTTTGCATGTTAACACACTGCACATAAAATTAATTTTTAGCATATAAAATTCTTTTATAAGATGCAATCAAAACGGGGTTACAACATCTGTACTGGATGGATCTTCCATTGAAATGTCTTCAGTAGTTTAAAATTCCAGAAAGGCTTGGTTACAACATGGCAGAATCCTTCTAAAATATTATATCAGGGTTTTGTGGACAGCACTGGGTTATTATTATTTTTTGATGCACAATGATGTTGCAGACATACATTGTACATCAAATTACTCTAGCCATTCTTAAAAGCCAGCGTTTGTCTTTCTCTGCTATTGACATATCTGCATTGTGTCTGCTTTTCTGGTCTTTTTATGGTTAACCACAGTGCTTTGTCTTTCTTTCTTTTACACTGAGCAAATCATCATCATTTGAGTTAGCCTTACTTATTTTGCTGTTTTTTTTTCCTCCTTAGACATCTGATCAAACAAAAGAAAGTCATGTTTGTCCAGAACATTTTAATTTCTCAAAAAGCTACAACTGAAAGCTGTGTCTTCTGAGTGGGTTGTAGAGACAGAACATGAGTCAGGTTCCACACAGGCTTAACAGGCATGGCCGTGTAATCCTTAGAAACCACTCTAAAAATGAAGAGGAAAAAGATGGAAAAGCAAGCTGTAAACTCCACAGTATTCCTTTCTTAGCAGTTTACAGAAGTCTTGTCTTATTCAAAAAGTTTCTTTATCACATAAGTGAGAATAGAAGCTAAATAAAAGCACTAGTGCCAAGACTAGTCATACTTCTAATATGTTTTGTTGGTTTTCACAGCCAGCACACTGCTTTTCCAGAATAACCTGAATGAAAATGAAACTTTTTTGATTCAAAGGACAAACCTTTATGGTTGCTTTAGTACATAGTAATGAGAACAAGGTGGCACTATTGCCTGCCTTCTACAGATATTCCCTGCTTTACGCGTTTCCTTTGTCTTGCTTCATCCTCCATGGATTAGTAAAATGATCACTTATACTTACTCAGTTGTCATCTGGTGAAACTGACTGTTTCTTCTCTTGTCTTCTCTTCTGGTGGATACCCACTTCACAAGTCCACCCTGGTTGTGTGGCATGGCTCCTTTGCAGACAGAACAAAACTGGTCATCACCAGGGAATTCTCCCAAATTTTAAAAGATTTCTAGATTACATTTTTGTATAAGTGAAACTGCCTTGGCCATTTGCGGATCCTGTGTAGATGTTTTTTTAAACCGGAAGGGGTATAGCTGATGATTTTTTTCTATTCCTGTTATCCGATATATTTGTCATTGTTTCAATAGTTGACTTCTGGGTATGTCGTATACTTACCATGTTACATAATTTTTTTGAGAACGATGGACTCCACACATCCCAGTCTTATGACCTTTTGTGAGTCTCTTAAAAACATAAATCATATGTTTAGACAGTTTCAAGCAACAGGCTCTGAATTTGAAGATCATACTAAGAGGGGAAAAGCCTGTAGTTAAGAGCCTTCAAACAGTACACCGTGCGACACCTTCATCTGAGCTCCTCTTAATTACCCTGATAAAGGTCCAGATAGTCTTCCCTCATGCATTCCAACTATGTGTCAGTCTGGAAAAGTACTAGCTGCTTGGCTTGTTTGTTGGTTTCTGAAAAGCAATCATTTGAGTTTTTTTGTCCATGTTTTACAAAGGTTCACAAAAAAAAATGTCTGAACCACTGTTTATACCTTGTTTATCATGCCAGAATATGCAGATGAGCGATGTAGAAAGGATGTCAAGCAAAACTGGAAATTCATGTGCTTCTGCTGCTTAGGATTTAGCTTTGAATGGTCAGAGAAGGCTTCCTTTAAGGGTGTCCCTTATTGACTGACTGATACAATTTGTTAATTAAGTGGGCTAGTCAGATTACTCTCTTCATCAACAGCCTAGGCTGGAACAACCCTACAAACAAAGTAAGAATCAGTAATGCAATTTAAATTACCAAGGCAGGAAAGGTCATGGAACCATAAGAAATAAACTGGCAGAAAAGTAAAATCACAGAAGAGGTATGCAATATTTACAAGAATTCTTAATATTACCATAGTACAGTTCTTAAAATGCAGGAACACAATAATACAGGTAAACATATTTGTCAAGAGAAATGAACCAGTGTCATGAAAACAAGTACAAGTAACCTCTTCCTGCAGATATCCTTTTAGTTTTGCCTTGCAGCCTTTCAGTACTTTTTTGAAACTATTTCAGCTGGGAAATGATTCTGTGTTGCTGGGCAAGCTTTGGTGAATGCCCTGTTACCAATAGCTGTGCTAAAAAGCAATACAAGCAAGGTAATGCCATCCCATTGAGAGAGTAGGCTGGGTCTCTCATAAAAGGAGAAGATGTAAGGGGGTAGTCACTGACCAAGTATTCCACTTTTGAATAGAAGTGTGCTAAGCATCACTGCAGCCATGTTACAGACAGGTAACCACTGCAAGCCCTTTAGAAAATTGCAGTGATGGGTGTTGGTGTTTACTGGAAGTATAAAATGATACACTTTGTTTTCTGCTACTTGAAAATTTTGAGTATTTGAGATTGAGTTGAGTTCCAGAAGGGGAATATTCAATCGTGGGAATGAGGACATTTCTAGCTAGGGAGTACGGGCATTTGGGGATATAAGGTAAGATATTTTATAGTAGAGTTTCAGCTGAGAAAAAAATGTACTAATTATCATATCTGCATGTGATGTGAATGATAAGGTAGGGTTAAGATACCAATATATTTTTGCTTTGTTAAATTAAATTGATCTTTTCATGTAGTGTGAAGATGATCTGTAAGTCTTTGCACAGTGGCAAATAAAATACTGGATTTCGGGGGATTTGTTTATTAACTTATCATATCCCTCAGGGACAGAAAGTAGTACATTTGTTTTACAATGCTGGAAGATTGGAAATAGTTTTGTTGGAGGTTAAAAGTAACAGATCTTATGCACAACACTATTGAAATTGTGGAAAATATAAGTTAAACAAGAAAACCAAAAGGCTCACATAGTGTCTTGTATAAATAACTGGTATCCAAGTAAAAATTCAAACTCAGTTTCCAAACATACAGATTTAAAGTTTAATAGACATAAACTAAAAGTAAAAAATGGTTAAGTGCTTTCATCCCTAAAAATCAGGAGGACAAAAAAAAAGCAGACTTATAGACCCACATATACTGAAGTACTTACATGTAACCTTCCTAAACCACAAAGACCTCCTAGACAAAGTACACATAAGAAATACCCTCAGTAGCCCCAAACACACACTTTCAAATCAGCACATAGAGCTACATCTCATGGAGCCTCTACCTCTAAAAGCCCATAAGACAAGTTACCACAGAATCCAATATTGTAGTCATTGGAGACTCCATCGTGAAGCACACTGATTTCCCTCTCACCAGGCTGAGTAAGGAGAAAGTTATGGTCAGTTACTTATCAGGGGCTAGGATATGCCACATTACATATGCACTCAGGTCATTGGACCACAATTACCAATTTGACTCAGTCATAGTCCATGTGAGGAGTAAATGACCTGAGACGTACCTCCATAGACTATATGAAGACAGACATCATAGAGCTCTCGGAATATGTGTCTCAGGCTGGTATGAGTGTAGCATTGAGCAGCATTTTACCTTCTCCAAGGATGATGCCACAATACGAACGAAAGATGATTGACTTTAATAATTGGCTTAATTTTTGCTATTATTCTAAGGAGGAACAGTATTTGTCAGCATGGTAGGAGATGGTCAACAGACCACGCTGCTTTGCCAGGGATGGTCTGCACCTCTCTCCTCTAGGCTTTCAAATATTAGATAAAACATTGTCTTCCCCATAGTGCCTTTTTTAGGCAATGCCAAACAAAGTACTTCCGACATAGCAAATCAAAACCAAGAAAATCTAAAGGTATTACTGCTCAATGCTAGGAGTCTAAACAAAAAACTCCACTCCCTAGAAGCTCTCTTTACCCTAGAGAATACTGATGTCTGTGCAGTCACTGAGATGTGGTTTAAAGCCACGGAGAGCACACCGACAGTGCAAGGTTATAATGCCTTCCACACACATTTAGACCAGCTACTTCACAGGCAGGGACTAAAGGTGGAGGTGTCGCTATTTGCATCAAAAATAAATGTACTTCAAGGCTGTTTGAACAGGACAATGCTCTTGAGCTGCTCCATGTTCAAATCACCATAGGTAAAATCCAATACCAATTCCTTGCACGCTACATGTCCCCCTCTGTGACCCAGAAAACCCATACCATGTATTTAAACTTATTAGAAATACTAACCATCCAACCCAGTACCATATTCATGGGTGACTAATTACCCCATATTTAACTGGGAATCCTATACAATGTCAAACATACATGCAGAGATTCCTGGATTTTGTAAAAACAAACTCCCTGGACTAGACAGTCAATACACTAACCAGGGGTGCAGCCGTACTGGATCTGCACCCCCTACTGACAACCCCAAAACCTAACCTTCTCTCAGAATTTTTACTCTGTCACACTCTATGACTAGCCTATCCCCCCTTCCCTCTTTCAAACCAATTCCTTCTACTGTCACTTTAGCCTTTGCTATCCCCACCTTAGCCTTCTGCTTCCCATTCTCTTTCCTCTATGTTATATTCTTCTCTCTAACAACGATCTTACACATTTACACTTTTAATTTTCACAGGCACCTGAGCTGCAAATAATTCTCCTCTGTTTTATCGAATGATTCTATTATATTATCGCATTATTCTGTGCAGTTATTCGTTATTTTATGTGGTACTACTGTCTTAAACACACTGTACTTATTGTGTTAATACTTTATTTGTATGTAATTAAATGTGGAGTTTTTCTCCTCGGGCCTCCACTGAAAATGGGCTCTTCTCTGGCCCAGTAGACTTTCCTGGTAAACAAATGCTATACATAAATAATAATAATGGTAAGGTCAGACCACAAAATGGTCTCCTTTGAAGTAAAAAAATAAAACCTAGACCCCCAGCTAAACTCGGAATATTCAGAAACTATTCTAAGGCTGACCTCCTGCTGTTAAGTGAGAATCTGGCAACATTTCAAGCCCCTATAAACCCTGAGAACACTTCTGCCTGTGCAGAACTGTTCACAGAAACCCTGTACAAGCATGTTAATAGCAGCATAGAGGTAGCTGTACCCACCAGGAAGAAGTACAGAACTAACTCAAAAAACAAGTCATCCTGGTGGAATCACAAAAATCAATCAGATGTATAACAGGAGGAAGAAAATCATGGCAAAAATTAGGAGGTGCAGCACCCAGTAGGATAAAAGCATTCTCATCAAACTAAACAAACAACTCAGAGGACAAATAGTCTAATAAAAGTATAACAAACAGTCCTGGATAAAGAGCCACCTTCCGAATGAGAACATAGTAGTACAAACAACAGATGATGCTCTCCACAGCTGATCAAAAATCCTTTATTCACTGCAGTAGTAAGCGCTTTCACGTTGTTACAAACGCTTCATCAGACTTATAAAACAAATATATTCACAAACTTCTTTAAAAGCATTCACCAATTAAGAACAACCAATCAAAATACTAATGTGAAATGGTCAATTTCATCACTTTCAAAATAAAAGTGTATTCACAATTGTGTGTGCCTAAAAAGAAGTACCTCTTGCCAAAACTATATTTATATATATTTAAAAACATGTGTATAAAAACTATTTATACTAACTCATTGAAATATGTAACAACATATAAAAAAATACATATCAAAAGCATTTTTGAAAAAACACACTTGGTAACAATATATTATAGTGACTATGCTAAAATTATTTTATGGCTCTAATGCTTGTATGGACGTGCTCCTAAAAATGGCTTTAAAGTAACCTTCTCATTAAGTCCTCTCCCTTTATGTGCATGTAGTCTCATGATCCACCGATTTTCACATTCTTCAGTATAATTTTTTATATTACCTAATCTATAAGTCCTTTTCACTAACTGTACTACACTGAACCTAAAATAATGTGAGGTACCTACACTTAAAATGTGCCTGGCTAGGGAATTATGCTCCTACGATGTAAAATGTTGTTTCTTCAACATGATTTCCCATATATCTCTCTGAATGCATTTCATTACCCTTTTTCATTATTTGCACATCCAAAAACTCTATCATATTATTCGAGCTTTTGTATTCAAACCTCAAAAAATTGGTTGTACCATTTATATAATCCATGAACTTAAGTTCATCTCTGGTTCCATCCCATACAAAAAACACGTCATCTACGAAACACTTATAAAATTTTACATTTCTACCATAAATTGTATTAGTTATGACAATTATTCTCCCAATATGCCAACACAAGGTTGGCATATGAGTTGGCACAACCCAGCATATATACAGTAATATTGTAGAAAGTCAAACTCTGAGAATTTCCCGCCTTACAACTGAAGATAGTAATTTCAGTGATAAAAAAGAGACACTAGCTAAAATTTTTTAGCAAGAGGTTATAATAGGAAAGAAGTTAGTAATATTTACACTGAGAACACCAATATGAGAAAAGGAAGAGGGAGACCCTATCTAAATAGATCTGAAGGCCACAATATAAGTGAAGGGAAGAGAGAATCTAGCACTAATGTAAATAGGATAACCATACAATATTCAAATATGAATACGAAAATTAAGGGCATAGTAACTAGGAATTGGAGTATTCTAACTAGTGATGATAGTATCTCTGATATAGTAGGTGAAAGACCAAATTTTACCTATAGAAATATGATATCTCTATAAAGGTTGCTTTGTTATGAAAATAATGCCAACAGTATACTTCTATCAAATAGGAAGGGCACGTTACCTTGTAGAAATTGCAACCAATGTGTTTATATGTCAGGGAATAGTACCTATACTCATGCTGATACAGGTAAGGTGTTCAATTTTGATTTCTATGCTGACTGCAGGTCCAGAGATTTAGTTTATTTGGCTGTGTGCCAAGTATGTGGTTGCTTCTATGTAGGCAAGACGAATAGAAGCCTCAGAGAACGTGTAAGAGAACACATATATGCCATTAATAAAGATGATGACCATAATGCCCTAGCCAGGCACATTTTAATTGTAGGTACCTCACATTATTTCAGGTTCAGTGTAGTACAGTTAGTGAAAAGGACTAATAGATTAGGTAATATAAAAAATTATACTGAAAAATGTGAAAATCGGTGGATCATGAGACTACAAGCACATAATGGGAGAGGACTTAATGAGAAGGTTACTTTAAAGCCATTTTTAGGAGCACGTCCATACAAGCATTAGAGCCATAAAATAATTTTAGCATAGTCACTATAATATATTGTTACCAAGTGTGTTTTTTCAAAAATGCTTTTGATATGTATTTTTTTATATGTTGTTACATATTTCAATGAGTTAGTATAAATAGTTTTTATACACATGTTTTTAAATATATATATAGTTTTGGCAAGAGGTACTTCTTTTTAGGCACACACAATTGTGAATACACTTTTATTTTGAAAGTGATGAAATTGACCATTTCACATTAGTATTTTGATTGGTTGTTCTTAATTGGTGAATGCTTTTAAAGAAGTTTGTGAATATATTTGTTTTATAAGTCTGATGAAGCGTTTGTAACAACGCGAAAGCACTTACTACTGCAGTGAATAAAGGATTTTTTATCAGCTGTGGAGAGCATCATCTGTTGTTTGTACGACAAATAAAGTCTGCCAAAGCCAAATTTGAGGTAATTTTGGTCTCCCAGGCCAAGGACAACCACAAAGCATTCTTTAGCTAGGTCTGCAACCTCAAAGGCAATGTCATTGTTCCACTTTATTCAGAATTCATCAGACCTATCATTGAGTACAGTGCCCCCTTGGTATGAACTAAACCAGGCATATCCAACAACTGGAACGTCCACAGAGGTTCTTCACTAAAAGAATACAGGGTGTAAGTAGTATGTGCTATACAGACTGCCTCAAGGCTCTATCCCTTTATTCTGTCTCCTACAGGCTTTTGAGAGGAGATCTATGCTTGGCATACAGGGCATTCTCAGAAGCCACTCTGCTGGACCTTGTGCATATCTACAAAACAAACAGTACCAGAATTATGCATGCTAAAGACTTAAACCTTGCCTGTGATATAAACAGGACCTGCTGGAGAGAGAGAGATATGTATCCCAAAGACTACCCCATCTGTGTGAAGCAGAGTTCCTCCCTAACCCAATTCAAGTGCAACTTGGGCAACTGGATGGGAAAACAGAAATTCACCCCCGGTTTGGCACTTATGTCTCTAATGTAAACAGTAAACTGGAAATGGTTCATTTCCCAGGATCGTACTTACACTTATCAAGGGTATCAGAACTTGTCAGAGATTTGGGATGCATAGCTAGGCTTAAAAAGGCCCTTGTGGTCGTTAGCCTAGTAAACACCTATGAACTTCATCAGAACGATATTCTATACATTTGAACAAATTTAAATAGCTTGTTAAACAAAGCATTTGATGTAAAATGTCCAATAGTAGTCAAACAAATTAATTCAACATGCATCAATACTACCTACACAGTTAAAAAAAAAAAAAATATATATATATATATATATATATATATATATATATATATATATATATATATATGGTTTACTGTCATTTTGTCAATCGCAACTTATGCGATTTTTATTTGTGCGAAAATGTCGATTCACACTATATAAACACGAATACCACAATGTCCAACCGTGCAATAGTGAATACAATACAGCATTCACTGTTGTAAGGTTCGACATTGTGGTACAGATCGCACTATAGTGGGGATCTGGAAATGTGCCCTTTAACTATAGTGCGAGCCCGGCGTTTGCATATTAAAGTAGCAGGGGGGTGTGGGTGGCACAGCCCCCCACATGGGTGGTGCAGGGGGGCTTGCCCCCCTGCAAACATGTTATTTACTGTGCAACGCACAGTAATGTTGTTCCCAGAAGTGTGGTGACTCTTCGAAAATGTCAAAGTCGACATTTGCAGTCACCACACTTCGATTTTATTTCCATTCGTTCTTTTGATTTTTGCGGTTGTGGTTCAACATAACCACGATTCACTGTTGTGTGATCCGGTTAATTGATAGCAAACCTACACACACACACACATATATATATATATATATGTATATATATATATATATAGGGTTCCTATTAAATGATAGAAGACGCATTCTTTCAAATGTGTCTTGATCTAACTAGAAAGCACAAAAAGGCAAACCAGCAAAACAGCAGATAAACAAATTCTTTCTCTGGGAAAGAAATCGCTTGTCCGCTTCTGTTACTTTACCATTTTCGTCACTGTAGTGCAATCTTGGAGTTGGTATATTTAAGTAGGATAGTGTGGGGGTGGGCGAAGCCCCACACTATGTAATGTTTTAATTTTTTTTTTTTTTTTTTTTTTTGTGGAACAGCGATTTTTTTCCTTGGAAAAAATCGCTGTTCTAAGCGTTCAAGATTGTAAGCTTTCGCTTACATGGGTTCGATAAATCATTGTTCGCTTTTTTAAGCGTTCAATGATTTAACATAGATATATATATATATATATATATGTGTGTGTGTGTGTGTGTAAAATACCATTAAGGGGTGGTGGTGTTAAAAGGATATATAAACAAATGTATAAATAACAATGTTTGTTTAAAAATTGTGCAGATATATTTAAAAATTCATCATAATCTGGCAGCTCTAGATTTAAGTATAGGGACAATGGAGATGTGTTCATTTAAGCCTCAATTATTAGATGCATTCAATCTGAGCTGCCAGATCAATTTTCTGCACTCGATTCTTGTTTCCCAATAACCACCCCTCACTTTCAGAATATTCCAGTTGTTCCCGTTTTTTTACTTTTAGTTTATTTCTGTTAATCTTCAAATTTATATGTTTAGAAACTGAGTTTGAATTTTTAATTGGATATCTGTTATTTATACAAGACACTACGTGAGCCTTTTGGTTTTCTTGATTGGTTTATTGGTGTGTGGCTGCATGGTCACATGGTACAAGTGTTTGGTGTTTCTTGGTAGAATCTAGGTTAAGTCCTTTATGAAAAGGGAGTACCATGTATTGATCTTTGGGATACCCCAATTATTAAGAGTAGCCATGTCAAAAAATTAGTTTTTAGCATACACCTAAAATGTTCTATTTTCCAGGTAGCTTCTAACCCCTGTATAGTATTGTTTCAAAAAGTAAGTTTAATAAGCTTGTTTAGCAGGGTGAAATGGTTAACAGTTTCAAATGCTTTTGTCATGTCAACAGAGAGTCCTGCAACAAATAGACCATCATTCATATGGTTGTAAAGTGCATTACTAGCAATGTGAAGTGCAGTCAGGGTACTGAAGGCATTGTCTAAACTGTGTAGTGGACCACTTTGGAGACTATAGCTTCTTATATGGTTGAATGCCTCTTTCAGTTTTTCAAATAATATTTTAATTGGCATAATAACTTTGCATCATCACTGTCATTTGACAGGAATTCCAAGGGTCTGGTTCATGTGGTGCTGCTAGAAGCATGTTAACTTGTGGTGCTCCCCATCCTGCTATGATGTTTAGATGTATTCAGAGCCTGTTGGTTGAGGTATATTAAGTGACCCGGAATTATAATAGGCACTTGTGCAACAATGCATCATGTTCATTTCCTATGTTTAAAGCGATTTCCCAATTGTACAGTTCTTACCTTCGCGCCTTGGCATGTATTTGCATTAGGTGTCAAACAGCATTTTTACCATTCCATCCAACATTTTTGTTCTTTGCTTTATTTTAAAAAGGCTTTAACACTGTGTTTTTCACCTTACTGATGCCGTTGAGAATAAACTGTGGATTTTAACCTCAGTGGCATGAGTGTATGGGAGGTTTGAGGTTTGTAGACTTTAATGGGGGCACACAACTACGCAAGCACAGACATGCATGTTAGTCTGTGGACCACCTTGAACTGTCTTAAGGTGATGGCTGCAAGGAATACATTATATATATACTTCAATGGTGCTTTGATTAAAACTTGTGAAGTTATTAAAATATAGTCCAAAAAACATACAGACTGAAAAAGGGGAAAAACGTTGTGACACAACTCATCAGATACTGTGATGCATATATGAACTTTTGTAAAAATAACTTTAATAATGTCATGATTTCTTAATCCAGACTGTCCTACTGATGCTTTGGGTACTGTTTTTCTGGGTCTTAATTAAAAAATTATTACTTTGGAGAGTCATCTACCTACCCTGTTATGAAATAAAAGGTGTGATCTGGTGATGTTCTTTTCATTCATTCCTCAACTGATGGGTTTGAATCCGAGATTCAGATCAGACTCGGACGCTTCTTCCAGACCAATGGATCCAAAACTCTCGAGCTCCTTCCATTACTCATGATGCCCTGCCAACCTAGCTTAACTCGGGTCTCGTTTGCTGCCACTTAGCTTCAGACATGGATCCTGTTGCTCTTGTGCTTTAGATAGCCTTTTTTCATAAGTTATTCATTTAGACGATTCTAATATACTTTCTTATTCTCCTACCCTCCCTACTCAATCATCTGAGCAGTTTCTGTATACTTTTTAGTTACAGTTTTGTTAGTAACTTTTTTAAGTACCATTGTTGGTACTCTTTGCCCTTCCCTTAAAACTACTCTTTAAAGCACTGTAGTTCTTTCTCCTTTTTTATTTCTCTTATTTTCCCTATATTTTTCATCCAAAAAAAAAATCTTCTCTGTCCTTACAATCTTTAGATAGTTGCCTTCTTTTCAATAAAATTGGCTGACAATCCAACTGGATATAAAAAGTGCATTTCCTGTGGGCATAAGCTTCCCAACTTAGATGCCCACAGGGAATACGTTTATTGCTTAAGCCGCATGCACTTAAATGCGGATTGTTCAGTGTGCTCTGGATATAACTCCAAAGCTCTCACTGACAGTAGAAATAAATTAGTGTTGAGGCCTCCTTCCTTCATCCCCTTTTATAACAGTAGCTGTGACTCAAATCCCTACCAAAAAAAAACTGATAAGGGGAAGTCAGACTCAGTGACCAAGGAAAAGGAGTCATGTAAGCAGTCGTCAGTTCACTCTTCCTCATTGGCACTTCCTTCTAAAATGCATAAAAAGTCAGCTCCAACTACTTTGAAATCTAGGTCCCTTTGGACCTGAACTTTTCCACTCCTAACAGATCCAGTTATTTCATGGCTCCCTTCACTTCCTTGGAGAATATCCCTGTAAGAATTCAAGACCTGCATCCTCCCCATCATCTGTTAGATCTTCCAGAAGCTTGTCAGAAGCTGATGTGGATAGACTAATGAAGAAATTCTCAGAGAGCAGATCCAGATGGGGGTACTCTTGACTCCAACTTCCACTGAATCCGCAAGCCTTCCTCTGTCCTCTTCCCCTTGGTATCTCCTCCAATCTGGCTTACTGTTTCAGAGCCCTTGGATCCAAGACATCTGGGGGTGTCATCAGAGCCGAAGATTGCCTGTTCTTCAACTTAGGTTACTTCTCTGAGTCACCTGGCCCTGAGCTTTTTGGGGCCAGGAAACTCTCAGAGTTGAAGCACTGGCTTCAGATCTGGGGGGGGGGGGGGGTTAGAGTTGACTCCAAAGCTCTCTGAGCCATCTCTTCCTCTTGGACTTTGGCATTGGACAGCTCAGGTCCAATTTCCTCCTTGCATGGAGTGCTGGTGGGGTTACAGGAACTAGAGGTTCAGGAACTATCAAGCTCCTTTGCTGTCGACTTTGGTTTACCCTAGGCATTTCCTCTTTTGGGTTGTGGAGGGGACTTTCTCTTGGTTTAGAGAAGGGACATCCCTCACCCCCTCAGATCACACTACTTTGCCACCTCTGATTCTATGCTCTGAGCATCATCCATCCATTCCACAAGCCCAGTCTAGTATCCATTCAGTCCCTCAGGATTTCATATCTTCTGATACCTCCCCAGAACACTCCACTGAGGAAGTCCCTCAGAAGAGAATGTGTAAGAACAAACACCTAGATTCCCCCAGGAGTCTGTCAAGGATGATACTGATTGTGATAAAGGGGAGGGGTTCTGAAGATCTCCACCTGAAAATGTCTTCTTTGGAGACATCCTAGAGCTCCAGAAACAAAAATTGGTCGGTCCCTCCTATACCCTGTCCCAGGAAGAATCAGTATTTCTGGAGGCTTTCAGGTCTGGCTTATCTACTTCTTGGGTGACTCCCTCTGGCTGAAGAACTCACTGATCTTGCTTCTCACTAGGCATGGAAGGAACTGGATACTGTAGAGCCAATCCCAAAAAGACCTGACAAAATTCTAGCAGCCCCACAAAGACCAGGCGCACTGGAGCAAGGAGTTCTGGTCAGTGCCCTGGCTGTTGTGGCAGCCAGCAAAGAAAAGCTTGCAGAACAGAGATCTTTTGTGTATCCACTTAACAGAGAGTCAAGGACTTTGGACAGATTTGGTAAACGTGTATGCTTCAGCTACCTTTGCCCTCAGGTCACTGAATTTTCTGGCACATTTTACAACATTATAAAGAGATTTGACTAAAGAGCTTTCCAGGTCTTTTTTGGGTCCATGCCCACCAAGGATCTAAATAGAATCCCCTTGCAACTGGCCACTCTCCAGTCTATTTCTAATGTGTCCATGAGGTTGCTCTCCCATTCAGCAGAAGGTGCCTCACGGGCTGGGGGTTCAGGTATAGCCATTAGGAGACATGCCTGGATGTGACTATGGGATTTTGCAGAGCCCTTTAAGTCTTCATTCATCAGTGCACCTTTTGATGAATCATCCTTGTTCGACCACAAAGTAAAAGACATGCTCTCCAGATGTGAGCAAGAGGGAAAGACCCTGTCTGCTGAGGGCATATGTTTTTCAACTCTTCAAAGACCTTTCTCAAGGAACCAATGAGGAGGTAGAAAAATGTGGTTTCATAAATCCCTGGGTCGCTTTCAAGACTCACATGGAGAGAGTTCATCAGAGGTTGGGGGAGGGGCTGAAACTGAAGATGACATCCTCTAGGCAGAGGTGGCCCACAGAACAAGGGCTTCAGGGATTCCTTCTCAGATAAGCCCTACCAGTACTCCTGAAGTGAGATCCAACTGCTTCCCTCTGTAGGCAGATGGGGAACATTTGTGTTTGCACCAGAGTGCCTGGCTATCTGTAATGAAAGATTCCTGGGTGCAGAGAATCATATGCAGAGGTTATACTGAACCGTTTTCCCAAATCCCACCAACCAAATGTGAAAAGAATTCCAGATGTTCAACCCACTCAGAGGGAAGCAGCAGCTCTAGAAATAAAAAAGATGCTAGATAAAGACAGTCATCCGGGAGGTCCCACCAGACCAGAGAGGATTCAGAACCTACTAAAGATTGTTCTTGGTGCCAAAAAACAGGGGACTTGAGACCAATTCTGGATCTCAGCAAACTAAATCAGGTCATACAATAGTCAAGGTTTCAGATAGTCACGGTTCAGTCCATTTTGTCATTACTGCAAATGGACGATTGGATGTGCTCGACAGAACTTCAAGATGTGTACTGTCACATCAAAATAAACAGGCGCTGCAGAAAATATCTGGACTTCTAGCTGGGAAGTCGGTCATTACCAGTTCAGGGCACTGCCCTTTGGTCTCATCACAGCCCCCAGGGGGTTCGCCAAATGCATATCAGTGGTAGCAGCTCTCTTGAGACTGCTGGGATTCCAAATGTTTCCATATCTAGACGACTGGCTCCTAACTTCCCCAACCAGGCATCAACTCCTACAGGCAAGGGACTACTTGCTCCAGTTATACATTCATCTAGGCATCACGGGCAATTACAATGCATCATAACTCATACCAACCCAAAGTCTGGAGTTCATAGGTGTTCATCTAGACAGAGAGTCAAGTCAGATAGCCTCTCTTCCCTCTACTTGAATTCAGACGCTGAGGTCTCAGGTGAAAGAAGTAACAGAAAATTCTTCTCTTCCAGTATGATTAATTTCACAAGCCTTGGGATCCATGGCACTGGTTACCACCCTCATTCCTCTGGCCAGGTTTCACATGCAAATACTTCACTGGATGCTGTTGACGCAGTGGTCCATTGTTCAACATCCCTTGACTGCCCCAGTCAACATCACACATGAATGCAAAAAGTTACCTTCTTTGGTAGATTCATTCGAACAAACCCTCAGGTCGTCATCTATTTGTTATTCCCCTACCCACAGCCATGGTGACCATAGATGCCTCCAAACTCGTGTGGGGAGGCACTACTTGGAAAAGACAGTCCAAGGTACTCAGTCCCCCAAATAGACCAAGACACATATCAATGTTCTGCAAATGAGAGCAGTTCTCCTAGCATTTCAGGCCTTTTAAGATGCTTTCCCATCCAGGACAATTGTCATTCAGATGGTCAATATGTCAGTGGTCTAGTACATCAACAAACAGGGAGGAACCAGAACTTATCCACTTTGTCGAGAAGCAATGAGTGTGTGGCAGCAGGTGATCTCTTCTGGTCACTTTCTGACAGCAATGCACATTCTGGGGAAATCCAACTTGATTGTGGATAAACTGAGCAGGTCCATTTTGATGCCTCACAAGTGGTCTGTCATTGACAGGGCCAGCGATGCTGCAATCTGTTTGCATCTCTTTGAAACAACAAATGCAGCAGGTCCTTTGCCCTGATCCCCCCCATGGGGGAGTTGCCGAGAGATGCTCTAGTCCTCTTTTGGCCCTCCGGTCTCCTTTATGCTTACCCACCTTTATCCTTCATGCCCAAATTTCTACAGAATGAATTCCAGTTGAAGAGCACAATTATCCTCATTGCACCCTTCTAGCCTCATCAGATTTGTTTCCTCTTCCTCTCATGACCTGTTTTCTGAAGTTTTGTGACAGCCAGTTGAAGCTCTGCATGTACAGTTTCCATGCGCATCAGACTGGGTCTTATATTTAGGCACAGACTGGTCATGGCTTAATCATTTTTAGGAGTTTAGAGTCTCTTGTCTTTAAGGAAACCATGTTGTTCCATAACATGGCTCTGCTAACTTATGACTTGATGCATCTGGGGTTTGAATGCTGCAAGAACCTCTCTCAAAATAAGATTGTACAGTTAGAATAATCAACGCTACCTGAAGGACTTCATTCACTTATTTTCCCTTTGCCTACCACCTGCATTTTTTCTGTTTTTTTCTGAACGCCATCCAATAGTTTTTTCACAGATCTGATAGGGAGCATGGTGAAACAGTTACCCATATACTATTTGTCAGAATCAGGATGCATTAGAGTGGGCTGATGAAGAGCCACAGACCGCTATGCAGAAAAAAGGTTTTACATACAGCCTTACAATCTGTTAGTGAAATTGTATTATTGCTGCTTTTGTTTGAGGCTGTTTTGTTTCTCAAAGATTACAGGTAATATGCTCTCATGGAATATTGCACATCTGTGAATTTTTAACAACAAAAGCTAATTCATAGGTCACGCTTGCCGTAATGCACCAGATTTAAGGAGTGAAATGTTGACGGAATGATACAGAACATCACACCAATGCCTTGTGAATACCAAGAGAATTTAAGAGAGCACCCTATAACTTCACACTTACTGAAAATGTTATTCTTTGCTTCCACTACACTGACTAATAATCATTTCCATGATGCATGGATTGCATGGATGTGATGTCTTGTATCACAATAACATGCATGTTTCATTAAAAACTGCATAGATTTTCAGTTTTGTTCCTGTCCAGAAATGCTGCATTTATAATTTGCCAGTTGGCTCTTTGCCAGAGACACCAAAGCTCTCTATTAGTTTTTTTTGCATGTCTGTCTCCATCAAACCGTGGCAGCTCACTTACCACTGCATGGAATCTTCTAATGACTATGTGACTGAGCTTTAAGGAGAGAACTGCATGAATCTGCAATGTTTTCCAACTTACTTAATGTTCCTGTATAGCAGACTTTTTCTGTAGCCCAAAGTTTGTTTACAAATGTTTATCTCAGGGCTAGTAGAGTATTATTGATGTGCCTGCCCTAGGGTGTTTCTAATTGTTTGTATATACTGTGTTCCTTCTGCAAGATGCTGCATATCATTCTTTGTTTAGTGTTGAGAAAGCATTGTTGCATCAGTATACCACTTATTTATACATGTTGTAAACCAGGTTGGTGGACTGGTAGGGGAACAATTTCCAATTGCAATCTGAGCTGTTAAGGCATAAATAACAAGAATACATGCAATTTACAGTTAAGAGAGAAACATACGTGTGTAACAAGTGCAAAAAATCTAAAAGATAAACAAATGACAATGTGTAATAACTGTAAAACTTGGAAAAAAAACTAACTGTAGCTTAATGCCTTTCACACACACACATGTGTGTATATATATATATATATATATATATATATATACACATTTATATATAATATATACACATACACACACAAACACACACACAGTGACTAATACAGAATGAGAATAATACACAACTTAGACTTTTATTACATATACAATATTTACACTAGGTATAAATCTACAAACTGGATTTCATGGCATTGGAGAAGTATGGCACTTCCTTTTATGCATCTTTACTATTAGCTCACGTTTAAAGTGATTAGAAAGTAAAACAGCTGAAGAGTAAAAAACATTTCTAGTTCTGGTGAGTGTTTTTCTGTTCAACTGTGACCAAAAATCTTGGAGAAAATCTATAAAATCCATCAGGAAAAACTTCAGACAAAAGTAGCATACGTTAAATAAAACTGACACTGAAGTACAGTAAACTCTCAAGTTAACCAGAACTCAAACAACCAACAAAAAAATCGAAGAAATACAGTACACTGTTCATGTGTTGCACTTTGTTTTCCTCCTGCAAAACCATACCTTATGTTTTTAGAGTTTGAGTTTTAAAAAGGAAGGTAGTAATACATTCCCTCTCTTCCCAAGCTGAGAACAAGTCAAACCAAACAAATAGTATAGGGTATAGTATTAGTCAGGCTTATTTTTTTAATAGTAACTCTCAAGCAACCAGAAACTACAGTTGTCTGGCAGCAACCAATCCCCATGCATGCCGGTTAACTGAGAGTTTATTGTGTGAAAGGGTTCTACTATGAATTTTTGACTTTCATAATGCCGGCAATCCAAAACACTGAATGATTCCTGAAACACAGAAGGGCAAAAAAATTAGCTTTAAGTGCGTTTTTTTGGAGAGATAAGCCCTCTGTACCCCCAACAAACTAATGTTTACCAAGTCAATGGTTGCACCAACTCAAAGGAGGGAAAAATATAGAAGTGAACCATTGTCCTGTGGAGAACAACATTTAACGTTATGCTTTTCAGTGTTTTTTTTTTTTTCCTGTGGGCAAATAAAGCGTGGGAATTTTGCCTAAACTGTGTATAGAGGTGCTATGTGAAAGATACAGATGTCAGTAGGAGGTCATTTATTTTCATTCTGCTGGAAACAGTAGTTTTTTCTGGTCAGTACAGAGCTTAAGGAAAACTGCAGATTTCAACTGCAGCTCAGTATTAACTATTGAGTTGGATAACCCAAGAGTGGTATTTTTTTTAATTCACCACTTTAGTAATATTCCTCATAGGTTACGGTGAGTGCTTTCTCTGCTTCTAAGGAAGTTTTAAAACTATGAACATTATTCCTAATGGAAAACTTCAGCTGAGGAAGAGTAATTAAAACAAAAAAGTGCTTATGTATTTTTGTATTTTCTAGGAGAGTATGCAGTAAAAACTGTCCAAGGAAGAGAACTGATGCACTAGTGTTAAAAAGAGAGTAAATACATCGGGTCTATATTAGAACATCGAAGTTTTGAAAATTCGAATGTTCTAATATCGACCCCTATTCAGTGAACGCTGTAATTAGCGAAGCTGCAGAACACCAAATTTTTTCCTAGGGAAAGAATTTGGTTGGCCGTTTCTGTGGCTTCGCTATTTACAGCACTGTGATGGAAAGTTACAGGTCGGGTTCAGGTAAGTGTGTGAATGTGTGGACGTGAGGGTTAGGGCGCGGGTCAGGTAAGTGTGTGATTATGTGGATATGAGGGTAAGGGCGGGGTGGGTGAGTAAGGGCGCGTGTCAGGTAAGTGTACGATTGTGTGGACGTGAGGGTAAGGGCGGGGTAGGTGAGTTAGGGTTAGGGCGCAGGTCAGGTAAGCATGCGATTGTGTGGATGTGAGGGTTAGGGCAGGGTAGGTGAGTGTGCGATAGTGATGGACCTTACGGTTAGGGTTTGGGTTAAGGTAAGTGGATAGATAGTAGTGTATGTACAGTTTAGTGTAGGGTTAGATGTAAGATTTTAAGTGTGTGTGTGTGTGTGTGGATTGCTATTTTTTTGGTGTGCTTGTGTTGTGTGTATGTGTTTCTGAACAGCAAATTTTTTCCATGGGAAAAAATTTGCTGTTCTGCATGTTCGATATTCTCAGCATTCGCTGAATAGGGTTCGATATTAGAACATTTAAAGTTTTAAAACTTCAGTGTTCTAATATAGACCCAAATACACCCACTGGCTGTCCCCCACGTCTCCTGTAAAGAGAGGCTGACAGTAACGTTCCATAAGATACCCCCCCACATAACTTTTTAGCAAGCCCCTAGCTAACATACCCCTCCAATTTAGATGCACTTGTTACAAGGGGATAAAATTGTGTTGGGTTGTGTGGTAAGGCTTAGAAAGGCCTTGGTGGTCATTAACCTAGTATATACCTTTGAACCTGTGTTTCAAAGGCTTTTCCACCAAGACTTGGGCAGGCAGGAAGCTACCATTATTACACCCTTGAATGCCTTCACATCAAGCACCACCTTCACTTCCCAGTTGCTGTGTGCTTCCAGTTTCACCTGTTACAGCCTCAGCACAGACTTGTAGCAATGTTCTCATTCATCCTTTTTAATATAACAGCTATCCAGGCAATTTAAACTTGTTGCCTTTGTCCAGAATCCAGAATAGTGTTACCAACAGCAAAAGTATGTATGGAAAGTACTCTTTCCCTAGCAGGCTGGCACTATGCAGGAAAGTCTGGAGCAAAGAAAAAGTAGATGAAACCAAAGTGATGTGCCTTACTTGTTCATTGCAAAGCTTGCACATTAATGTTTAATTATTGTTTCAATAAATGTAAATGGCTAGTGAAGAACAGTTTAAATTAAAGTTGAAGATAATGGCAGAAGCCTTGGAACAACTTTTGAAATTACCATTAAGGCACTATTATAATTTGAAAATTTGGAGCATAAACTGTGACACCATAACTGGGATGATGAAGCCCTGAGTTTTGATAGTCAACTGCTGTAAGTTGTAGTCATATACGATCCCATTGTTTTGTAAACAGGAGAGCTTATCTGGGTTCTGAAAATGTACCCATCAGTGTGTGTTTGTGCTCTGACATTTAAAATGCAAGCTGCGGTTCCAACAATTATACTACAGATGATCCACACAGCATCTCAGCAGGTAGAGGACCATACAATGAGGCATAATTTCAGCATTTAGGTTCATAGGTTGGTACTAGGCTATCGGCCCAAGGGCCTATACAAGCCTAGTCATAACAATTCCCTGGATATTTCTTCCCCCAATATATTTGGGAGCTCTGTAAGTAAAACAAAATGCTCATGCTTTCGCACATTAGGCAACTATATAAAGTAGGTCTCCTCTGCCCATCTGCTACCATAAAGTTATGTAGCAGCTAGCTAGCCTTTGTTCTGTTTGGAAGCACTGCAGAAGGAACATTGTTAAACTGCATTATTGTTTAGGGTTTGGCTGTTTTCTGTTTTGATTTGGGTGATGGGTATATTTAAAGCAAAACTGCAATGAAGATTGAAAAAATAAGACTGACATGCTTTCTTAGTTCATAGAATATTAAATTTCATGTTTTATTTGTTAATATCCATTTCACAGATATCAGATGATTCAGCTGCTTTTTTTTTGTTTGTTTAATTAGTAAAAACACCATTTTTCATTTTGTATTATACCTGCAAATAAAGCTACAAGCTAGCCTGCTTTCTTAGGATGATTCTGATTTCAGTACCTGCCCTATGAAAAACTTTTAATAGAATATTTTTTTATACATATTGCAGATATTGCAGAAAACAGTGATACTCTAATTAAAACATCCTAGTATATGTACATTAGTGGAAATAGCTAATATTTTACAATTTTGACTTTTAGTTTTGATAATAAAGTGAAGCAAATGTTGTGGACTGTCTTTGGCACTAAAATCTCATGTTTTAGCAATAAATAACATTGTCTACATAAAAAGAAAGCATTCCTACTGCAAAGCATATGAGGAACCTTGATAAATGACTGCAAAAAATATGCAGCCTTTATCTTAAATATGTCTGAAAGTAGTTTTTTTAAGAAGAAAACTAATTTTCATTGCAGTTTTCTCTTACCTACGTGTAAAGTTTGTTTTTGTTTTGGTTGTCCATTAACTTGCAGTTAAAGTACTGTGCTAATTATTCTGTGTGCTTATTTTTTGTATTCTAACAAAATACTTCTCGGGTTCCATATCTGCAAATCTTAACTGCTTGGTGATTCAACTTCCTGATGAGTATAACCTGCTGACATTTGACCCTCAGGTGTGCCAGGTACTGTTGGTTTTGTGTTCTTCTGTGCATTATTTCAGTTTTTATGATCTTAGCTTTGAGTACAAGTGCTTCATCTGACATACACACATTCTTTTCTTTCTTTTAATTAATTATTTTATGTCTTTTGCCTGTCCAAGCTAATCAGTTGACAGTGTAGCTACCATCTCTTAGCAATTGCCCCCTCCCCCAGTAGTTCCCATTAAAGGGCAAGGAATGTTGGGGAGCATAAGGAATGTTTGCATGTTACAGGCTTGGGGATATTTTCCTTTAACTTACTCTTTCCATTGCTCCAAGGAGGGGGCAAGACAGAATAAGTTTGTGTTTCAATGTACACAAGCTGTTGTGATTAGATCCACTTTTAACTATGCACAGTTGCCCACAGCTTCTTACAGACATCACCAAATGTTGTTACTGTAATGGGAAATTCTTAGACCCTTGCACAGAAAAGCTTGAGACAGTTAATGTTTTCTTTTTTTCCCCTGACAGACATGTCAATCATATTAATGCTAAAGTTACCAGTGTCAGGGACAGACACACTATATTTATGCACTTAGATTGACAATGTATGTAATGCTCCTTGAATGTTTTGACTGTGTTTTGAAATGTATTTGCTGTATCTCCATCATCCCCTTTATGCCTGAGTTAAGGGCTTTGCCATCGTGTTAATTCCCTGTCATATCAGCTATAACAAAATACACAGGATTAGAACAATGCAAACATAAGCAAGAGTATAAATGACTAAACTGTTGAACAGTTATGTTTTGCAAATCAGTCATTACTGAGACAAAAACTATGCCATACCATCTGCATAGCCTAACATAAAAGGCTAGAATCTTTGTTTGAAAGGAATGTTACCACTTAAGCAAGAAGTGCAATGTAAAAGTATGAAAGAAGAATGTCTAATAAACCAGGTACACAAAAGGCCAACAAGACCACTAAAACAAACTGAAAAACAGAAAAATACCGAAACCATTTAAAAGCCACAAACTGTTTAATAATCCACAAAAAGAACAACTAAGCACTTTCGCCAAACAACAATTAGGCTTCTTCAGAGTTGTTCCAAAAACCTTATGAAATCATATAAATACTGCCCCTGGTTTAACATCAGCAAATCAAACAACAAAGCCAATTAAGGCACCCAAACCAGTAAAGGGCAAAAATACATTTAAAATAATGCTTTTTTTAAAATTATTTATAAATTTTGCAAATAGATTCTATGTTACAAAACATTAGAAAAATACACAAGAATAAAATACGGTTCAAAACTCCCTATTTTCCAACATTACTGCTCTAGCTAGAACACATTGTTGAAACCATATATTAACTTCTATTCAAAAAATCTGATCATGTTTTAATTTAAAAAAAGGTTTGATGGAAATAAAATTAAATCCAGGAGCGACTATAGCATTTAAACGCAACTGCTATCTAGACTCCTTTGCTTCCAATACAATTTTGCCATCTTCACCTCTTTCATTAACCAAAACTTTATCAATAATAAAAAATATTAATTTTTTAAGGTACTTTTCCGTTAAATCCCTACCACGTCTTCGCGCTGCTGTGTTTTGGCACTATTTTTTCATTCATGCAGGATTGACAAATGTGATGTGAAAAGAATTATTTTCATTAGGTAAGGTTAACTTTTTTTTTTATTTTGTGAGGCAGGCACTACTGCAGAGACTGTCTTGTCTGGTGTTGCACAGGAGCAGTTTTTATATTGTGGAGAACAACTTTCATTTGCATGTGAGGGCTGAGTCGGAATAAACCAGGGACTGTGAGCTTTCTCAAGACCAGTATTTTTTATTTGTATTGTAGTGCAGTACAACTCTGAAGACTTTTTCAGAGCATCTCACATAGCTGAAAAATACAACTGCAATGCAATGTATACTTTATAAAGTTTGCAGTTGTTGATTTGACAGCAATAGACATTAATCCTGAGACCTGTCTGACATCTTTCTTAGTACTGTGTGAAATGATGCATGCTAAACATCACCCAATCCAGGCATATCCAAGTACTATAAATCTTTTCACTTTCTCTCTTAATGGTATGCCCCTACATTAACCTGTTTCTGCAGTGATACGGGATTATACTGAAAAGGTAACTAGCTTCTGGCCGAAATATGTGTAAAAAAAAAAACCTCCCACAACTGGTAGGGGTTTAACGGTGGACTGCAGCTATTTCTGCAATGACCAAATGTACACCTAACATAACAACAGACACTTGTTTATCAGTTGTACAGAAGTACTTGTCACACAGAAAGTTGTGTCCACTACTGAAATACCGGCGAAATACAGCAGCGCGAACTGGCAGGGGTTTAACGGAAAAGTACCTTTTTTAAAATTGACACACTTGGTGGTATGCATATACAAAGCATTGTGTGCGTCCTTGTTTTTTATTGCCCTCAGATGTTCACCTATTCTATCCCTAAATCTCCGGGTTGTTTTCCCCACATAGAACCTGGGATAGGAAAGGGAAGTAGCCACATATACAACCATAGATGAGTTGCAATTCCATTTACCTGGGCATTGCAAAGAAAAGTCAAAACTGGCTATAGTGACTTAAGGACCATTGTTAATACACTTGCAAATTCTACAAGCCCCACATTTAGACATAGACAACCTGTAGATACCTTTTTGTCCTTGCACTTCCCTTTACAAAATACTCTTAATGTTCTTCCCATTACTTAACACTATCTGAGGCTTAGGTCCTAATCTAGTCAACATGTCAGTTTCAAAACATAATTCCCAACACTTCTTAATGATTTTCACCATTTTAGGGTCATATTCATTGTAACGAATGACCATAACATTTGTTTTGTCCTGCACCTTGTTAACTTCTAAATCCTGTTGTAAGTTTAAAATGGGTGCAAAGGACGATGTTCTTTTGTGCATAACCTCTTTTCTGATGTTAATTAATAGCTTCAAGGGGTACCCTCTTTCCAAAAATAAACCTATCAACTTAACATTTAATTTTTAAAGGTTTCTTACGCACTGGTCAGTCTTGAAATCCTTACCATCTGCCCCTTGATGACACTTTTGCCTCTGGTGTTGGGGGTGGTTACTATTGTAATGAAGGAGAGTGTTGGAAAAGATAGGTTTTCTATACACTGAACTTTCCAGTATTCCTCCTTCCTTAGTCAAATGTATATCCAAGTAATCAGTTTCGTACAGTTTCCATTTACTAGTGAACCTCAAAAAAATCTGTTGTTCCATTTAAATACTTAAACTCATTTGCTTCATTCTCATCCCCTTTCCAAAAGATCAGGATATCATCCAAAAATCTAATGTATAGAATAATTTTATCCTGAAACTCAGAACTGAGAACATATTTTGTTTCCCAATCCAGCAAAACCAAGTTAGCATACATGGGAGTACATTTGGCTCCCATGGCTACTCATGCCACTTGGTGAAATAATTCACCTTCAAACAGTAAAAAATTGTTAAGAATAATTTCCATAAAATCCACTAGTAATTCTATCTTTTCCAAGTGCAACCTGCCTATGCTAATCAAACTTTCTCTGAACATGTCTATACCTCTGTCATGGGAGACGACCGTAAACAAATTTAAATGTACTTTTGCCTTTAATGGTTTGGTTACCTTAATTGGCTTTATTTGATTTGCTGATGTTAAACCAGGGACAGTATTTATATGATTTCATGAGGGTTTTGGAACAACTGTGAAGATGCCTAATTGTTGTTTGGCGAAAGCGCTTAGTTGTTCTTTTTGTGGATTATTAAACAGTCCGTGGCTTTTAACTGGTTTCGGTATTTTGTTGTTTTTAAGAATGTCCAATAGCCCGTTAAGTACCTCTTGGTTTACTTTGGCTTTTCAATACCACAAAGTACACATCCAGGCAGGTGCACTTCTTCAAATAAGACATACTATAACATCTGTAGTAGTAGCAGTATTATTTTTATAAGGAGAAGCTCATGCTGCATTTGTTGTCGGATTTTTTTCAATGTTAAAATGAGATGAGACTCAAGTAAACAAAATTTGATTTCAGGCAGTTAGCTGAAAAACCCTTACAATGGTGGAGGTCAGTGTAATTATACAAAACATCCACCTATGTTGTTATGACTTTATAGTGTAATTGAATAATAGGGTGCATGGTCCACAGCCTGTTGTATGAGTGTGCGTGAATATTTCAGACTGCAGGTGATCAAAGTTTGACAAGCAGATTAGAAACCTGCTGGGGCTGGCATTGGGGAGAATAGAAATGATGAGGCTTAGCCTGTTCATCTCTACTTAATGGGAACATATGCCCATGTTTGAAGTCCCAGTGGAAACCGCATCTCACACATAGGGCACAGCTTACAAGGGGACTTTATCATATGCAGAGGTATAGACATATGTAGTGAATACCTATTGCATGCAAACCTTTTCTGCAAGACTAGACTTGAACAGGGGATGTTAGGGCTTCATAAAAGAACCCTCCCTTTCTTACCCACTGTATAAATGATGGCTTCTACTTCTAGCTAGCTCAACCCTCACTCTTGCGGAATTTATTGGTTATAGGGCTCTCACACAAGGGACTGGGAATGAATGACTTCAGCGTGTGTCCAGGAGGGCAGAGCCAAGTGGTCACCATGGAGAGCTCAGTGTAGAAAAAGGAAATTATACTGTGTGCCATTTCACACATATATTTTAGGATACCAGTGGTGTTTGTGCAGAGCATTTTTGCTGAACTGCCCTACACCCAAAATACCTTATACATTGCTAGTAAGTTTGCAGTTCTCATGCTGTCCTCATTCTGTGCCTCAAGACTGCATATATGCATCCTCAGTAAAGACTGTCAGCTGGTGACAGGCATACTATTTATTAAAATCTAGTAGCACTCCTATGTGCAGCGCTGGGTTGGGCTGTGGGCCACTGGCATACTACAAATATGGTAGAGAAACGTTCACTGGATTTGCTAAAAGCAGAATGGACCAAATGCTTCTTCCAGCAATTATTTGTATAGAAGGAGAGTTAACATGTTAAAGATGAGACTAATGAAATTATATAAAAGGGATAACTGGGTACATTTACTAAGTAGCAGATATAATAGTAATAATAATCAAAAGTCAATAAATAAATCAATAGCTGTCAGAACATTTTAAGTCAGCATGTGAGGTGGTGAAGAAGACACCTGATTAGATATCTCGAAGTGAGTTTCTCCTACTTTGCATTTATGTTACGCGTCAGGTAAACAATACACTTTTATATGAAGGAATTTGCCATACGTTATGTGATTTAAGGCTTTGCATATCTCTGTGGCAGTTCTGCAGCCACTTTGTACCTTTATAAAGAGAGTATTATTTCCAATGTCTCATTTGTCCTTTATATCTGCTAGAAAGATCTTGGCTACTGAATCATCATTCATTGCTTGGATGCAAAACTCAGTCATCCTCATCAGGAAAACAATCAACCAGCCAACTAGCAGATACTGGTAAACAGCAGGCAGCTACAGGCTACTGTCTTCATGGCAGTTTTTTTGCCCTATGCCCAGGTTACAAGACTTTGACTAGTGCCTGGGTATTGCAGGATCCAGCAAAACAGGAACACTGGTTTACTGCATGTTTGCGCATCTCGGGAGAGTTGTTAGCAAAGTTCAAGTGCAAGACCACCATCTGGAGGAAGGTCCAGTACTGCAGCATCTGCATCATGGCATCAGTGGTATAAGCTCACCGGTGAATGAAAAGCAATCTAGCTGGTGACCACATTTATATAGAAGCTTACCCACTGACCTGTATGCTGTATACTGCACCACTTGTTGCATAGTGGGAGCTAGAAACATTCAAAAAATCTCCTAAACTCAGTTGAATAATGTCCATGATCTCTGCTTCTTATTCCCCTGTTCTGATGCCCTAAAATTCCTGCAGTCAGGGGGAATGAATGGGCCAAAAGGGCATGGTATTTGATGGATATGGTAGAGGAAAATAGAGGTCAAAAACTGTTTTAAAATAGGTGGCAGCTGCATGTGATCTCTGCACAGTCACATTTTTTAATTGTACTTTTAAAAGGAAAGTGGGGAAGTGGGGACCGGCTCCGGAGCTGAGTGGGCTGGAGCAGAGACCATTTTTGCAAAAACCGGGGACTGGAAAAGCCTCTGGATAACTCTGTCCAAATCTGAGTCTGACAACCTGGAGGATTTAGAGGAAATAGATGTGGGCCGAGACGACTTCTCTCTCGGCTCTGATAGACCAGGGGACCAGCTCCGAAATGGCTCCAACACCATCGGCACCGGATCCGGAACCGTATGAATAAGCATCGGCGCCGAAGGGGACTTCGGGGCCGGGGGGGAGAGTCTGAGCTGCACACCTCCAACGGCTCCGAGACCAAAGGAGCTGAAGCAGGTGATTCGCCTCTCGATCCTCCAACCTGCGGCTCTGACACCAATGGAGCCGAGGAAAGAGGTATCGAGGCAGACCCTTCCACCTGAGGCTCCGAAGCCATTGGAGCCGAGGAAGAAGAGGTCGACCTATGCTTCTTGGAAGTCGGTTCCGACGGACTGGTCGGAGCTGACGACCTTTTCTTTTTAGAAGCTGGAGAGGAAGGAGAAGCCAAAGCTTCCTCAAAGGAGGGCTTAATAAGGCCTTTAAGGATCAATTTATTTTTTCGTTCTTGAAGGACCCTAGAGGAAAAAGCATGACAAACACTACATGTTTCCTGCAAATGTTTCGGTCCTAAACAATATACGCAAACAGCATGGCTATCAGTAAGAGACATTTTGTAGTTGCACTTGGTGCACTTTTTAAAACCAGACTTTTGCTCTTTAGACATCCTATCACACAACTGTTTCCCACAACGAAAAGCAAACCTTAAAGTAGGGCACGAGCCCTTTGACTCAAAACGGGACTGGCCCGAGATACAGAACACAAAACGGGCAGAAGCCCTCTAACTTAAACGGGCTTAGCCCGATAAAACAGGACGTACAGTAGAGACAAAATCAACACACCCACACACAAATAAGGGCAAGGGCCCTCTAACTTAAATGGGCCTTGCCCAGTAAGTAGAAAAAAAAAAAATACCAAAACAGGTTCACACACACACACGTAAAGCTGTTAAAACAGCTGTTTGTTAAATTTGTGAAGAAAACCCTAGGTCAAAAGACCAAAAAGTAATCAAAAAACCACTTAGCTCCAGCCAAGTCGAGACCACATCTAGCTTGAAAAGTGGCAAACGAGATCTGGGGAAGCAGGCGTGGTGCATTCTGGGATAAGGGGTAGCCCAGCCAATTAGAGACTTCGTTCTAGTATATAGTGGCAGAGTCGGAGCCAATGGATCGGCTCCGAACCCATCAGTTATGAATGTAGGTGAGATAGGATCCCATTACATCAATTCATTTACTTAATGAGATTAAGCTTCTTTTGGAATATGTCTATGTTACAGATAAAAATGCAGGTCCTGTGAACTTTTTCATGGCTATCAAAATATAGTAGTATGTCTTTCTGCACTGTACATTCTTATGACATTAAGGCTGTTCTCAGGTCTTGTCTTTCGGCTTTTCCCAGTTAGCGGCCACCACAATGGAACTCCGGTCTGCTAATGATTGGCAGAGGATTTTTACGGTGCCGAGTTGCCAGCCCGACTCCCAACCTTCACAGAAGGCACGCCCATTCATGCACACACCTACCTGCATGCCTTTAACGTCACTCGACTACAGGGAGTACATGCAGACTACACACAGAAGGCGCTCTAGCAAGAATTGAACGGGAGAACCTCTTGCTGTGAGGCGACAACGCTAACTGCTGCACCACCATGGCATCGAATAAGGCTGTTCTCAGGTAATGTATCTTTTTCACACAGTCATACTTCCCAGATCATTTACAGCAGGAGATGCATATGTCACCCTTTTATGGGCAAAATATTTTTGATCAGGAAGATCAGAAAAAAAAAAAAAAACTTGTAGAGCTGAAAAAAAGACAGAAAATGCAGACAGTCTCTAAATTGTACCACTTCACTTTTTTCTTGCTCCCCACTCCAGTGGGCTCAGGCATCCAAGACTCTAGCTCAGTGACCATTTTGTCTGTCTATTCATTCCACTTAATTTAATGACAGCAATATAACAGACTCCTTGATTGCTGTCATGCTGTGAGAGCAGGTATTTTTATTTTGCTTCCTCTATGAACAATTGAGACATAATCACTTGAAAACAATCTGCTCAACCAGAACTGACAGAGAACACAATTCAGCTACTTAAACCCGCGGTGGTGGTGCTGTGGTAGCGTTGTCACCTCACAGTAAGACGCTGTCCGGTTCGATTCTCAGCTAGAGCGTCTTCTGCGTGGAGACATGCATGAATGGGCGTACCTTCGTTGAAGGTTGTGGGTCAGGGCTGGTAACTCTGCACATAAAAATCAACTACCAATCATTAGCAGACCGGAGTTCCGCTGTGGCGACCCCTAACCGGGAAAACCCGAAAGACACAACAACAACCTCCCCCGTACAGATCAAATATTTTTTGAAGGGGAACAATCTCCCAATGCACCCCTTAACTTATGTATACTAACTCAGTAGGCACACATGGTGGGAAGAGGAAAAGCCCTTAAAGTGCACACTGGTATCATACAAATATTGTTGCCCAATGCCTACCTGTCAAGGCTACAACCTTAGTGGTAGAAGTAAATTCATACTTCAATTCATACATTCAAATTCAACAAAGTATTAGTTTAAAAGTGTGCACACATATGCAATCAGCTTATTGTACGTTTTTTATTTTTTATATTTTTCCCCTAACAGATTTGTTTGTTTGTCAATTGAATTGTACAGGTTATAGGTCACATTAAAGATGGGAAAAGTTTTGAAATTATTTATTGTGGCCTTATTTTTTTTTTTTTTTATATATATCACAAAAAACTGGCATTTAACAGGGGTGTGTACACTTTTTTTTATATCCACTGTATGTCTTGTTAAAGATATTCTGCATCCAGTGGAAACAAAAAGAAAGTATCATTTTATGAAACCGCAGATCTACAAGCAGTCCAAGAAATGGACTCCTGTAAAGAGGGAAGATAGTCTCCCCCCCTAAGCCTTCCTTTGAGCAGTTTCATGGGCGTGGAATCACTTCCCTTCAGTTATGCTGATAGTGATGAGAAGAAAGTTTTCAACCTACAAAGAATGATGGAGAACCATTAACATGGATCACTGAATTATTTTAATTTCTCCCAGATCCCAAGAGATCCAGAGACTTCTGTTCAGACCTAGCACTAAAAGACTTTCATGCCTGTAAAACATACAGCAAGCTAAGAATGCACACAGCTAAGCATATTTGGATGTCAGTGTACTCTCAACACGTACAAGTTGTCCAGAGTATCAGTCACTCAGACCTAGATACAAGTAGCCATATACTTTTAATTTATTAAAACTAAAACTCCCTTATCCCAAAGGTGTGGCATTTATGGGTTTAGAGTGGGATTTAGAAAGGTATGTGGTATACAAACGTTACTGGTGTATGGAGCCTTTGTGGTCCATAAAACAATTGGAGCATTATTCAAATTAAAATTACAAGTCTGTGTATCATGCACAGTGCCACACATGATGCAGTTAGTGTGACAAGAATACAAGGCAGGAGTGCTTTCATCCCCAAAACACCAATATATAATGAGACATATCAGTGTAGTTAATGATATGATATCAAAAAGCATTATTACTGTTCAATATTTGTATCTACTGAAGTATTACGTTGGCATTTCAGTGATCTATGCTTCCTGTCATTGGTCAATTCAACAGAATGCCTGGTGTCTCCATAAGATCGATGTGCCATGTTCTTTGTGCGAACCACATACATTTAGACCAATGGCAGGTGTTCCATGTGGATATCCAAGACACAACTGCAGGAAAACCATATGCTCAATTTCAGCCTTTACAAACAGCAGTAATGATAGTCATGTGTGTGAAGAGTAGCCATGTTACTATGCATACCCCGGCTTGTGAGGAATAGCAAAGTTGGCCTGTAGTTTGTGTAGGTGGGCTTACACAAAACAGCTGTTAAAACACTTCTAATGAGTGTATATTAACATTTTCAAAATGTAAAATTTAGGTACACTGCTGGTATAAGTTGTGGGTGTGTATATGTCTATCATCATGATTAAAATATAGATGTTAAGTTGTCAATCTCGCCTTCATTCTTGCTTGATGGGTTCGGAGCCGATCCCTCGGCTCCGACTCGGCACTTGCTTTAGCTCGAGAACTCCTTTTACCAGCTCGAGGCAGCCCCATATCCCATAATGCAAGGCAGGAAGTACCCAGATCTCGTTTGCCGCTTCGCTTGGGAGGTCTTCTCTTTACCAGCTCCTGGTAAGTAATTCACTTTTGTGACTTTTAAGCCCCTTTTCACTTAAAACCTTTTATTTTTATTAGTTTAACTTTAAACTTAATTTTTCTGACAGAAATCCCTGTCTCTTTTAAATTTTTTTTTAGTCAGTTAATTTCCCTTTCCCATCCCCCCCCCTGTTAGGGTGTGTGTGTTGGTTTATTTAATAAATCCCCTTTTGGGATTAATTTAATTTAATTGGACTGGTGTGTGTGTGTTTTTTGGGCACTATGTCTAAAGAGAGGGTTTCAGGTTTTAAGAAGTGTGACTCGTGCTGTCAGAAGATGTCTCTGACAGACGGTCACACTTCTTGCCTGTACTGTTTAGGCCCTCTTCACCTGCAGGACTCCTGTGCTATTTGTCACTCCTTCAGCCAGAGAGTCCTGCAGGAGAGAAGGAATAAGTTGATTCTGAGGGGTCTTCTTAAGCCGGAGGGCTCTCCGGCTAAGTCGGCCCCACAAAATCAACAAATCTGCCAAGACCCAGGCTTCTGTTCCTAAGCCTGTGGCCTCGGCTCGACTCGTATAGAGTCGAGATCGGCTCGGCTGGAGCCGATTCTGATCTTCTAAGCCTTCGCCCGATGGCTATCGGTGCCGAATCTGCTGACCACTGTGGGGTCGGTTCGACCGGCTCCGACACCCATTATCGGGCATCGTGTCGGCTCCGATCGGCTCCGACACCCATGTGGCACAGGCATCGGTGTTGGCTCCGACCGCTCCGACACCGTTACTCTGGTGGCGTATCGGCTCGCTGGAGCCGATACATCGAGGCGTTCTGCGGCTCCGAAATCGGTGCCGACAGGATCAATAATATCGGCTCCGATGTCCCACTCCAGGAAGAGGGCGAGGGCTCCTTCCTTGGTGCCGTTACTTCGCTCCGCCTCTCCTCTTCTATCGGAGCGGAGCCATCGGAGCCGATCTTCAAGGTCATCCAGGTTGTCAGACCATGACCTAGAGAGAGTGGTCAGTAGATTGCTCAAGTCACAGGTACTGGCCCAAATGCTACACAGTCCGTCTCAGCAGACGACTGTTGGTCCACACCCTGTTACAGTTCCTCCTTCAACTCTACCCCAGAGTTTGGAGTTGGAGTCTTCGGGCAGGGTTACTGCTACGGCTGGAGGACGGATACCCCCTTCTGTTCCTTCAGCCCCTACTCTTATCTCCTCTTCCTTAGAGGGATTCGGTGGTCGGGCTTCCATGGTCTCCTCCGAGGGGTGAGTGGCATCGACCCTTGTCCGAACCCGCTCTTCCTCTTGGAGCCTCGGCCTTGGTGAGCTCGGCTCCGACATCTGCCTCGGAGACTTCCCTTTCGGTGGCCCCTGGAGTTCCTAGCTCTTCGGAGCGGGGTCTCTCGGACCTGCCTGGGAGGGGAGCATTCGAGGTGATGAAGAGTGTACTGGCCACTGGTATCAGTCAGCAGTCTCTTCCCGCAGCTCCTCCCTCTATTGTACCTGTTGACGTCTCTGCCACTTCTCTTGCTACAGGACCCAGAGATCCTCCGCCTCAGGTTTCCCCATTGGGAATTTCCCCCTCTTCCGAGGATTCTCCTGCTGTTTCGGGCGATCCTCCTAGGCAGACGACGTGTAAGAGGAAGCCTGTAGACTGCCCTGGGTGTGTGACTTCGGATACTGACTTTGATGAGTCAGAGGGATCCCTAGATCCCCTCTGAGGATGTCTCCTTCTCAGACATCCTAGAACTTCTGAAACAGAGGGGAAACTGGCCCTCCAACAATCCCTCTGAGGATGAGTCAGTATACCTAGAGGCGTTTGGATCTCGGCCCTCCACCTCCTGGGTGTCTCCGCCATTCGACCCCCTTATGCAGGTTATAGCACGAAAGGCGTGGACAGCTCCTGACTCTGTAGAGCCAGTCCCTAGGAGGCCTTCTAAATTTATAACTGCCCCTAGTGACAAACAATTCCTTACAAAGGTGTCCCGCTGATGCCATGGTGGTGGCTGCGGCCACCAAAAAGGAACTTGCAGATCCTTCCGTGCCCGTCCATCCTCCTAATAAGGACTCTAGGACCATGGATAGGTACGGCAAGCGGTTGTTTTCCTCAGCAACCTTTGCTATGCGTTCGCTGAATTATCTTTGTCACTTCACCAGACTCCAGAGAGATATCCTGAAGGAGCTGGGGGAAGTAGTTCAGGATCCTACAGCTGCAGGGGCCCAAGAATAGATTGCTTCGCAGCTAGGAACCCTCAATTCCATTGCTAACTCCTCCATGCGGTTAATATCTTATGCTGCTGATGGAGCGAGTAGAGCCGCGGGCACAGGTGTGGCTCTTAGACGCCAAGCCTGGATGCGGCTATGTGATTTTGCGGATCCCTTTAAGGCGTCCTTCACAAATTCTCCCTTTGATGGGTCAGCTTTGTTTGGCCCTCAGGTGAAGGAAACCTTGACCAGGTGTGAGCAGGACGGCAAGACTCTTTCTGCTGTTGGAGTCCGTTTTTCCACCCTTCTAGGCCTTATCCCAAAGGACAGAAGGGTGGGAAGATGTGGTTCCGTAAATCCCAAGGAGTCACGCCGGATTCACGTGGTCAGTTTACCCCTAGAGGCAGAGGGGTAACAACAACAGACGCTCTAGAGGCAGAGGGGTCCAAGAACCAGGGCAACAGGGAGTCTCTTCCTGAAAAGCCTTTTCAGCATCCCTGAGGTGTTGCCCGGCTGTCCCTCCTTGGAGGCAGTCGGGGGAAGATTATCACTGTACCCAGAAGCCTGGCATACCCTCACTCAAGACAGATGGGTACAGTCGATCATATCCAAGGGTTACATAATTCCTTTCGAGGAAAGTCCCTTCCCCTCAAGTTCCCTTCCAGATGTACCACCCGGTCTAAGGGATATTGCAGAGTTAGAGATCGCAAAACTACTGCAAAAAAGAGCCATTCAGCCAGTCACAATAGACCATTCAGAGCCCGGAATCTACTCAAGGTTCTTTTTGGTCCCCAAAAAGACGGGAGACTGGAGACCAATATTGGATCTCAGCAGACTCAACAAGTCTGTCAGGAAGACAAGATTCCGAATGGTCACTCTTCAGTCTATTCTGCCCTTCTTACAGAAGGACAACTGGATGTGCTCAATAGATCTTCAGGATGCGTACTATCACATCAAAATTCACAGACGCTCCAGGAGATTTCTCCGCTTTCGGCTGGGGTCCAGTCATTTCCAGTTCAGAGCCCTGCCCTTTGGTCTCACTACAGCCCCCAGAGTGTTCACCAAATGCATGGCAGTGGTCACGGCTCACCTGAGACGTCAAGGATTCCAGGTGTTTCCGTATCTCGACGACTGGCTCCTGTCGGCCACCACCAGGCATCAGCTTATACAAGCCAGGGATTACACAATAGACCTTTGTTCTCATTTGGGCATCTCAGTCAATTTAAAAGTCATCCTTATCGCCCTGCCAGTCTATTACCTTCATAGGCGCAAACTTAAATACTGTTCGGATGTCAGCTACCCTTACAGAACAAAGAGTTTCAGACATTCAGACTCATGTCAGGATCATTCTGGCCAGCAAAAAGGTACAGGCCAGAATGGTTCTAAAGGTATTAGGTCTTATGGCTGCGGCCATCACTCTTCTTCCCCTGGCTCGATTCTACATGCGCCTCCTTCAGTGGATGCTGTTCACACAGTGGTCATACCAGCAACTCCCAATGCGTCACCAGATTCTGGTGACACAAACATGCAAAGAACATCTTGCTTGGTGGATCACATCGCCTCAGGTTCACCAAGGCAGGTGCTATGTACCTCCCCGATAGCCACTGTCACCACGGATGCCTCCCTGATCGGGTGGGGGTCATTATCAGGGCAGGATGGTTCATGGGACGTGGCAACCGTTCGAGTACCATCTGCACATAAATGTCCTGGAGATGAGAGCAGTGCTTTTAACGTTGCAAGCCCTCAACGACTTTCTTCCCGTAGGGACAATTGCAGTCCACACAGACAACATGTCTGTAGTTTGGTATATCAACAAACAGGGCGGAACCAAGTCCTACCCTTGTGTCGAAGGCCTCAAACTATGGCAATGGGCCATCTCATCTCATCGGTTTCTGGTAGCAACGCATATCCCTGGGAAAACCAACATTATAGCGGACAGATTGAGCAGAGCTATTCTCATGCCTCACGAGTGGTCTCTCAAGCAATCCATAGCGGAAGAGATTTTTCTGGAATGGGGTCGCCCATGTTGCGATCTTTTTGCTACTCCCCGAAACAGCAAATGTCCAGACTTCTTCAGCCTCTTCCCTCTATCAGGCCATCCCCCCAGAGACGCTCTGACCCAGGATTGGCCCCAGGGACTTCTTTATGCCTTCCCTCCTTTTCCTCTGATCCCTCAGGTGATCCAGAAAGCTACCGTTTTGAGAGCCAAATTGATTCTCATTGCCCCTTACTGGCCTCGACAAGTTTGGTTTCCGTTCCTCCATCGTCACCTTTTGGTGCAGCCGTGGCATCTGGACCCAGTACCAGATCTACTGATTCACCAATCCGGTCAGCTGCACCGGTCAATCCCTTCTCTCAACCTCACAGCATGGTTGCTCCACTTCCTTCCTTAGCCAGGCTTCCTTTGATCTCTAACCCAGTTAGAGATATCATAGTAGCTTCACTAAAATCCTCTACCAGGAGGATTTACACACACAAATGGAAACGTTTCTCTTATTGGGCTAAGGCCCAAAATATTGATCCTTTTACTGCCCTGTTCAGGCAGTTCTGGACTTCTTAGCAGAGATTTTCCATGCAGGCTCCTCTTCTTCCACAGTCAGAGTTCAGTTGGCTGCTATTTCTAATTTTCATGTCGGGATAGCAGATCATAATATTATGTCCCATAGACTCTGCAGGGCCTTTTGAAAGGAATTTTCCTACTAAAGCCTCCAATCAGGAACCCTCCTCCTCAGTGGGATTTAAATTTAGTGCTGACATCCTTGATTCTTCCCCCCTTTGAGCCAGCTGTTTCTTGTTCCCTGAAATATCTTTCTTGGAAAACTTTATTCCTAGTGGCTATCACATCTGCCAGGAGGGTGTCTGAACTTCATGCTCTTTCGGTTCGACCCCCCTATTTGATTTTTCACAAAGACAGAGTATCTTTGAGAACTAATCCATCCTTTTTACCTAAGGTCGCTTCAAAAAATAATCTGAATCAATCTATTGATCTCCCTGTATTTTTTCCCAACTATTCAGATAGAGCTGAACAAAAGTTACATTATCTTGATGTCCACCGTCAGCTTAGATATTATTTGGACAAAACAAAAAAATTTAGAAAATCTGATCAACTTTTTGTTTCCTATGCGGATAATAATAAAGGCCTTCCTGTTTCTAAAGTGACTTTGTCCAGATGGCTTTCTTCGGTCATCACTGAGATTTATACGATCAGGGGAAAACAGCTGTGCTCAAAACCTAAAGCACATTCAACTAGGAGTTTAGCTACTTCTACAGCTTTTCAAGCTAGACTACCTTTAGACACTATTTGTGCAGCGGCCACTTGGGCCACTCCTCACACTTTTGTTTCCCATTACAAATTGGACTTGGCCTCCAGGGACAGAGCCAGTTTTGGCTCTACAGTCCTCAAGAGTCTGTTCCATTGAGCCACCCAGGATAGAGGTGCTAGGGACGCGGTCCCATCAAGCAAGAATGAAGGCGAGATTGACAACTTAACATTAAGAAGTTATGTACCTACCATAACGTTCCATGTTAGTTGTCTTCTCGCCTTCTTTCTGACCCTCCCTCCTTCCCCCTGGCCTGGACAGACCTTGTATAAGAAACTATAATGCTAAAGACCATTTAGACCTGGTCCCTTTTCCATTTGTAAGTTTCTTGTTCCTTTGGGAAGTATTGTTATGCTTGGTGTTATTGCCCTTTTGTCAACAAACGAGATCTGGGTACTTCCTGCCTTGCATTATGGGATATGGGGCTGCCTCGAGCTGGTAAAAGGAGTTCTCGAGCTAAAGCAAGTGCCGAGTCGGAGCCGAGGGATCGGCTCCGAACCCATCAAGCAAGAAAGAAGGCGAGAGAAGACAACTAACATGGAACGTTATGGTAGGTACATAACTTCTTATTATGGCTTACTGATGTGATTGAATTGTACCTATTTGTGTGTTTGTTGTACTGAAGTACTACACTTGGTGATCTTATGTACTGCTGATCCACCATCTGTCTAGTTACTTCTCAGATGAGGAGATCAGATAGCGACAGTAGCCATGCTCAGCTAAGTAATACTGCCATATGTGATATAGAGTCTTCTGCTCATTTGCTTGTGTTACTCAATATCACTGTAAGCTATGGTAAAGACTGACATGGCATGGTTCCAAGAGCTTACCCATGTACAAATATTGCCCAGTGCACACCACGTGTTTGAATGTTGCCCTAAATTATGAAGTAAACGAACAACCAGCCAGAAAAGCACAGAAAGCAATTTATTAGCAAACAAAGTTTTTAACTTTGTTTGCTAATAAATTGCTTTTTGTACTGGTCTAGCTGGTGGTTCATTTGTTTAGTAGTCACTGGTACCAGTGTGACCTTTAGCAATCAACAGGGACTACTGACTTCATAAATTATGAAAAGTGGAAGGTGTAGGGGGATTTTCCTCATACAAAAAAACGGGTTTCCACTTTTGTTGAACACAAGATATATATGATTGTCTGCTTTGAAGCAAGCTTAGGTAGCTTTGGCTTTAACCAGTCATGCTAGATCTGATATTCCCTAATTACCAGCAATTTCTCACATTAATTTATTTATTTTATGTGTATTAACCTGATGAGTGGATTGGTACAAAGAGCCTTTTCAGCCACAACCCAGATCAAGCAAGCAAGACCTTATACCAACATACAATCTACAAATATTTATCATCATGCACAGGTATCCCTTTACAGCTAGGGGCAATATGTTATACATACCACTACATATACAGGCAAAACTTTAAAACAAGATTGTGTCAAATAATATGTAAAATATACTAATCACATTCAAGTAAAAGACAGTATTTACCTTGGGTCCAGAATGATTCTGGCATTAAGAATCATGCTTTAGGTAGTATCTGGCACCAAATGTATTTACAGAGTAACTAATTATTGTTTCAGAAGATATCTAAAGGGGGGTATGTCCTTCCTTTCCTGGATAACTAGATGAATGTAGCCAGTCCAGGACAGATCTGGAATGTATTCTACCTTGAGGGATTTCATTCTTTCAGCAGCTGTGCTTCGGTGTTAGTGCAGCCATATCAGTTATGTAATCAGCCTAAGTTTGGCATCCATGGTTTGAACCTGCATGGGATTGAAAGAAGAAACCCTAGTTGTCATTGCAATAGCTGTAAGGAATACCCAGAGTTTACACACACAGTTCTGTCATATCTAAGCTTACAGTCTTTGCAAGTTAAGCTGTAGGAGTTTAAAGGCAAATGTTATGACTGCAAGGGCGCTGAGCTTGTGGTCTGACAGCAAATGCCATTTTTGGTAATTCTGCTAGTGGTAAAGGGGGCCATATTACCAAAAATGTGTCATTTGTTTCCTTGTGAAAGAACTGCTGTATTATCATAAATACATGTACTCCAATTTGATCTGAAATTAAAAAAAATATTACAAAGACCCCACACACACAGTTCATAAATATAGATGTCACGCTGGGGTGTACAGTGAATGGTGAAAGAGCTAACTGAGATCTGCAACTTAGACTCCTGGACATCCAGTGGTGTTTATTGTACACTTTGTTGTATCTTGTTTCTTACTCAAAGTGCAGTTACATCTAAGTAAGTTTTCAAATGAGTGGAATCAGCTTTTTAAGAACGGTCTGCTGGTATATATTTTTTTCTTTTAATTTGTGGGTACAAATGTAGTTAGCACCTTCAGTGTGTCAGTACAAAGAAGCAGTGTTAGGAGAGTTGGGAGTGACCGAACCAGGTATGTTGATCCCTAAGTAACATGCCTCTGATCATATTTATAAAACCTTTTTTGTAATCTCTCTTCAATCTGGACCATACTGTATGCATTGTGCCCTCTGTTTGGTATGAGTCATATAGTAATGCATTGATTTTGTTCATTATAAATTGGTTACTTAAACTTGCATTAAAGAAGAAGAAAGAAACAGTTCTAACTGATAATTATTTTGAATATGTATAGGCTTCCCTGGATCATTGGGTGAGAAAGGTGACCCTGGTCCACCAGGGTTAGATATACCAGGCCCTCCAGGTGATGCAGGGCGTCCTGGACCACCAGGACCCCCAGGAGCAGTAGGCCCTCCAGGTAACCCTGGACAGCCAGGCCGTGATGGATTATCAGGTACACCAGGTAAGTTATGCAATGTTATTCTCGTGTAACAAGTAATAACAGTGCTAGTTCTTTTGAATATATGTTCATGGATGTATTATGCATTAAATATCTGAGAGTATTCATGCACTTAGCATAATGAAAAAAACAGACTGTCCTTCTTAGAGATTTGTCATAATGGATAAGGTCTTCACCTTACAGGCCCAAGGCACAGGGATTAATTCTGACCTTAGGTTATTGGTTAGGCTTACAAATGGTCCTTCAGGGCAGTTAGGCTAGTATTCTCTTATGACCCTGTGGATATATTACCCACTCCTCTTTTAAAATGTTACCTTCTTTGTTCTACACTTCTGGAACTATGAATTTGAAGGGTCTTGGCCAATTTGGTATGTTTTATTTATTATTATTTATTTGCTTTTGTTGAATGTGAAAGTCCACTGGGCTGAAATGAACCCATTTCCAATGGAGGCCTGAGGAGAAAAGCTCCATAACATTATACAAGAAAAATATAAAATGTTCTGTAGTCCTAGCTCATCTTCATTCTTACACACGGGTTCGGAGCCGATCCTCGGCTCCTACTCAGCCTTTTTACAAGCTCAGAGTCTTCTAGTTGGCTCGTGGCTAGGTAGGTATCCCATGGTGCACCAGTACAATCCCCAGATCTCATTTGCTGCGTTGACGAGTTCGGATGTGCTTCTTCTTGGCCGTGGCTAAGTCTAACACATTATGCTGTTTTTTTGCCTAATTTGTACTGTTTTTTCATATTTAGATAGCATTATATAGCTTTTGCTGTTGTTGTTGTTGTATTTAGATAGTTGAACATTTACTGGGGATTTCCCTGTGTGTTAAGTTTTTGAGAACAGTTGGCCATTGGCCTTATCGTTCTCATTGGTATCCTGTGTGCCAGTTAGTTTATCTCTGGGCTTTTGCCATATATTTATTTTCCTAGTAGTTAGATACTGTTGATTAGAGGTTGTAGGCACTTTTGTGCACAGTTTAGACTATGTGTATAATGCTTTGTAAAATTTAGATAAGCTTTCTTTGTGTACTTAAGAGATTTCTGTGTTAGTGTGACTGTTTAAAGTTGTCTTTTCTAATCCTTTCCTCTAAGTCCTTTTAAGTTAGAGGACCTAGTCCTCCCACTCTCCTTTTCTCCTGTGTGTCTGATTGGCTAATCTTCTGTGAGATGTCTAAGGTCATCAAGGATCATAAGCCCTCTAGCTTTAAAAAATGTGTGAAATGTTTACAGAAGATGCCTATAACGGATGACCACATTAACTGTGTTTACTGTGTTGGGGCCATCCATTTACAGGAAACATGTCTATTTTGTCACTCATTTAATGCTTGGGTATTGCAGGAGAGAAAGAATAAACTTATATTAAAAGGTCTCCTTCAGCCCTCCTTTGAGGAAGATCTGGCTAGCTCTTCCTCTTCGTCTAAACCACATGGATATAAAATGGAAAAATTGAAACTAAGAGGCATTCCCCAGCACCGGCTGGTGCATCGGAGCCGCCTCCCAAAATTTCTAAACCTGACAAATATGCTGCCTCCCCGGCTGCACTGAGTTTGGAGCCCATCGAGGGTACTACTACTGTGGCTACAGTGTCGGCACCAGGCAGTTTGGAGCTGACCATTGATAGCAGGCATCGGAGCCAGTCTACGGAATCTTTACTGGTCTCCCCTACATTACGGTCCCCCATACTACAGCAATCTCAATCTCCCACACTGTCTTCCAGATCTTCCAGGAGCTTATCAGAAGATGATGCGGAGAGAGTAGTGCTGAGACTCCTGAAGTCATCTGCCTTGCCTAAAATGTTGTTGGCTCCAACTCAGTCGGTTCTGGAGCCACTTGAGTCCATTATCCCTTCTGTGATTCCTCCTCCAAGCCATGCTGGACTTTCAGAGCCGGAGTGCTTGGTACCACTGGTGGAACCCTCGGTTCCAGCTCCCCCTGAGGTTGTTTTGGAGCAGAGTTCTGCTCCAACACCTTCGGTGCCATCCAAGGTGTCTAGGAGCCAAAGCTCACCAGTCGGACCCAACAGGGACGCCTGGAACCGGACCTCTTCGGTTTTGAGTCTTCCTCTTGGTGCATCGGCTAGGGTGAACTCGGACCCTACATCTGTCTCGGAGCTGATGGTGTCCTCTGTCTCCTCAGAGCAATGGAGGTCGGCATTCGAGATGATGAGGAGTGTGCTGTCCTGATCATCAGCTCCAACCAGGGGTACAGACACTCTTCTCCCTCGGGCACCTACTTCAGTCTCAGCACCTACTCCCTCTCTGGAGAGCAGAGACCCACAGAGACCTGCAGCCTCAGGAGCCCCCGGCTGGTGGCCCCCTTTCTTCTGAGACCTCCCCAGAATATCCTTCTGAGAAGCCCCCATGGAAGAGGACATGCAAGAAGCATGTAGACTCCCAGGATGAGTCTCTTATCTCAGACACTGACCTCGAAGAGTCAGAAGGGCCTCCCCAAGTCATCCTCAGATGATGTCTCCTTTGTAGACATCTTGGAGATCCTTAAGCAGAGGTGCAGCTGGCCCACTGTTTCCCCTTCTGATGAGGAGTCAGTGTACCTGAATGCTTTTGGGTCTCAACCTTCAGCATCTTGGGTGTCTCCAACTTCGACAAACTGTTAGAGCTTGTTAGTCGGAAGGTGTGGGATACTCCTGATGCCATAGAGCCAGTCCCCAGGAGACCAAATAAATTTCTATCAGCTCCAAAGGAGAAGGAATTTTTGTCATAGGGTGTTCCCGTAGATGCCATGGTGGTGGCAGCGGCCACAAAGAAGGAGCTAGCGGAGACTACTACTTCTGTCCATCCGCTGAATAAAGAGTCTTGAACGATGGACAGATATGGGAAGCATATCTTTTCACCAGCAGCATTTACTCTTAGATCGCTGAACTACCTAAAGCACTTTACGAGGCTTCAGAGCGATCTCCTTAAGGAGTTAGGAGAGACTATGCAAGGTACATCCACTGAGGGAGTTCCTGAGAAGGTGTCTGCTCAGTTGTCCACCTTGAATTCTATTGTCAACTCATCCATGAGGCTGATCTCTTATGCAGCTGATGGAGCGAGCATAGCAGCAGGTTCAGGAGTTTCCCTAAGAAGGCACTCCTGGATGCGCTTGTGTAATTTTGTGGAGCCATTTAAGTCTACCTTTACCAACTACCCCATGACGGTTCTTCATTGTTTGGACCTAAGGTAAAGGACACGCTCACCCGGTGCGAGCAAGAAGGAAAAACACTCTCTGTTGTGGGAGTACGTTTTACCATCCCCTCTAGACCATATCCCAAGAGCCAGAGGGGTGGTAAAATGTGGTTCAAGAAGTCCCAGAGGTTTTTCCAGGATGCACAAGGTGATTCCTCCTTCAGAGGCAGAGGAGGAGGAGGAAATGGTAGACATAGTCCTAGAGGCAGGGGTGGACCACAAAACCAGGGAGGCCATGATTCATTTCAGGGCCAGCCCTACCAGCGCTCCTGATGTGGGGCCCAACTGTGCTTCTCTGGAGTCGGTCGGGGGTCGCATTTCTTTGTATCCAGAAGCCTGGCACAGTATCACTCGAGACAGATGGGTACAAAGAATTATCACCAGAGGTTATTCCATACCCTTTTCTCTGCCACCTCATGTCCCCAAGAGGATCCCGGATGTTCCACCCAATCACAGGGATCAAGTGACTGTGGAAGTCAACAAGTTGCTTGCAAAAAGAGTCATCCAAACAGTCCCCACAGACCAAACAGGATTCGGAACTTACCCCAGATTCTTTTAGTGCCAAAATGTACAGGGGACTGGAGGCCCATCTTGGACCTCAGCAAATTAAATGAATCCGTAAAGAAGGACAAGTTCCGGATGGTGACACTGCAGTCTATACACCCATTACTAGGGAAAAACACTTGGATGTGCTCAATAGACCTCCATGACACTTACTACCACATAAAAATGGACAGGGCATTGAGGAATCATCTATGCTTCTGGCTGGGAGCCAGTCACTACCAGTTACGTGCTCTGCCCTTTGGTCTCACCACAGCCCCCAGGGTGTTTACCAAGTGTATGGCAGTAGTGACAGCTCACCTGAGACATCTAGGATTCAAGGTGTTTCCTTATCTGGACAACTGGCTCCTGACTGCCCCACCAGGCATCTACTTCTTCAGACCAGGGATGCTACTATTCAAACTTTTGCCCAGTTGGGGATTACTACAAACTGGGAAAAATCTGCCTTATTGCCCTCCCAATTTGTGACTTTTATAGGTGCAGAAATAGACTCAGTAGCTATGTTGGCTCGCCTTCCAATAGAAAGGGCACAAAATCTTGTACTACAAATTCATCGTCTTCTCCCTCTCTGAAAATTCAAGGCCAAGATTGTTCTGAAGCTTTTAGGGACCATGGCTTCTACCATACTACTAGTGCCATTAGCCAGACTACACATGTGGATTCTTCAGTGGCTTCTGTCGTCTCAGTCGTCTTTCCAACAACTGCCCTTAACTCACCACATTCTGTTAACAGATTCTTGCAAGAAGGACCTCAGTTGGTGGATTCAAAGCAATCAGTTAACTACGGGCACTCCATTCCTCCCTTGCCAACCCGTTGCCACTGTGACCACGGATGCCTCACAGATAGGGTTGGGGGGCATTATCTAGGCAGGACTGTCCAAAGCACATGGCAAAATCATGAGGCTCATCTGGATATCAGTGTTCTAGAGATGAGGGCAGTGCTCCTGGCATTGCAAGCACTTCACGGCCTTCTTCCTCTTGGGACGATTGCAATACAGTCAGACAACATGTCGGTAGTATGGTATCTCAATAAACAAGGTGGGATCAGATCATACCCACTCTGTCGGGATGCCATTCGGGTTTGGAAATGGGAGATATCTTCCAGCGCTTTCTGGTGGCGATGCACATCCTCCTGGAAACAACCAACGTGATAGCCGACAAACTCAGCCGGTCAATTTTGATGCCTCATGAGTGGACTCTGAAACAGGAAATAGTGGAGCAGATTTTCTGCAGATGGGGTCAGCCTTGCTGCAATCTCTTTGCCAGCCCGATCAATGCCAAGTGCAACAGCTACTTCTCCCTCATCACCCCTCCGGGGGAGTCACTGAGAGACGTACTTGTTCATGATTGGCCCCTGGGTCTCCTTTATGCTTTCCCACCCTTTCCTCTCATATCCAAGGTGATTCAGAAAGCGAAACTGTGGGGAAGCAAACTGATCCTCATTACTCCTTACTGGCATCGACAAGTTTGGTTCCTCTTTCTTGGGCATCACCTATTAGATGATCCTTGGACTCTGGACCCAGTGCCAGATCTCTTGATGCACGTCAGGCTCTCTTCACCCCAGCCTACACACCCTCAATTTGACAGGTGGGCTGCTCCAGTTCCATCCCTAGTCAGGCTTCACGATTTCTCACCCTCCGTGACTCATATCCTTACATCTTCTTATAAACCCTCCACTAGGAAATTATACACCAGTAAATGGAGGAGATTCTCTTTCTGGGCTGAGGGAAGGAATGTTGACCCTCATACTGCATCTGTTCTGGTAGCATTGGAATTTGTTTGAACTTTTCCACCAGGGATCTGTCAGGGTTCAGTTGGTAGCAATTTCTAATTTTCATCTGGGTCAACATGATTCTAATCTGATGTCACATAGGTTGTGCAAGACCTTCCTTAAAGGTGCCACTTTAAGACCTCCCCTTCAGGAACCAATTGCTTCATGGGACTTGAATTTTGCTCTATCCAAATTAATGTCTCCACCCTTTGAGCCAGCCCATTCATCTCTCTTGAAATTTCTGTCTTGGAAGACCTTGTTTCTTGTGGCAATCACATCTGCTAGAAGGGTTTCGGAGTTATAAGCACTATCCCTCAAACCCCCATATTTGATATTTCACAAAGACAGAGTATCTCTTCCTACTAATCCATCGTTTGTCCCCAAGGTCTGCTCCCATAATACTTTGAGCCAATCCATAGAGCTTCCTGTGTTCTTTCCCAATCATTCCAACTCAGCGCAATACAGATTCCATCAGTTGGATGTTTATAGACAATTACGTTTTTATTTGCACTAGACCAAGGAATTCAGGAAGTCAGACCAATTATTTATTTCCTTCTCTGACTCCAGATTAGGTCTCCCAGTTTCCAAAGTGACTCTTTCTAATTGGATCTCTAGCTGTATAGCTTACATTTACTTTTCTGATGGTAAGCCTTTACCTTCCAAAATTAAGGCTCATTCTATGAGATCTCAGTCTACGTCTGCAGCTTTTCAAGCCAAGGTCCCATTGGATAATATCTGTGCAGCAGCAACTTGGGCTACCCCTCACACATTTATTACTCATTAAAATTGGATATGAACTCCAGGGGTAGAGCATCCTTTGGTTCCACGGTACTCAGGAGTATTTTTACTTGAGCCACACAAGAATAAGGTGCTAGGGACACTGTCCCATGTGTAAGAATGAAGGCGAGGTAGGACTACAGAACATAAAGAAGTTATGTACTCATCCTAACGTTACATGTTTGTAGTCCATCTCGCCCTTCATTCTTACAAACCCACCCTCCTACCCCCATCCTGGAAGGATCTGGAGACAGAAAAATTGTTAAGTGGAGACCTTTTTATTATTGAGTTCTTTCTGCATGTTTTTTTGTTATTTATCTTTAGTTAGAAGCAAACAAGATCTGGGGATTGTACTGGTGCACCATGGGATACCTACCTGGCCACAAGCCAACTAGAAGACTTTGAGCTTGTAAAAAGGCAGAGTCAGAGCAGAGGATCAGCTCCGAACCTCGTGTAAGAATGAAGGTGCGAAATGGACTACAAACATTGAACGTTATGATGAGTACACAACTTCTTTTTTGTTTAACAAGAGTTACAAAATGTAGTTGAGTACCTTGTTAGTTCAGAGACTTGTCTCTCATTAAGTGTTCCCACTTATTTGCTGTAGAAAACATTTTTATGTATTATTTTTTTATTTTACATTTGTTTACTTGAATGTTATTCTGTTTTTATTTCATACACAGCACATGATTTGGAAATAAGAAAATCCTTTAACGTAGCAGTTTTGTTTTTCACAGTCAGCAGGCACCCAGCTAGAATAACTGTTTAAAAAGAACTACACTGTTCTGATTAAAGACACTTGGAGATAATGCAGCTTTAGTCATTGTCATATAATGTCTGCTTCACAGAGAAACCATAACCAGCATAATGCATATCATTACAATTGTTTCTTTTGCTTTATATTTTGTACTTTTTGTAATGTGTGCACGCTTAGGACTTCAGAGTATTATTCAACAATATGTAATTAATGTTAGAGTGCCCATGGACCATCTTGGCTATTTTGATCAGTTTAATTGTACAAAAATATTGCATTGTTTCATTGTGTCAGTCAGACGTCTAGGTGAAGCTGGAAAGATGTTTTAAATTTAAAAATGCTTTCATGTTAAAAGAAGCTGGTAACCGTGAGGAAAGAAAAATATTCAAAGTATGCTTCTGTCATACTGCTTGCAGGTGCACATCCAGCTAAAGAGGAGTCAGGGTTAGGAATTATCAGTGCATCTGACTTCATTAGCTGGATCTAAACAGCAGTATTACAAAAAGTATTCATAGATATTCCAAGGACCATTTGAGTTTCATGACCATTCTCAACTTGCCAGTACCCTTCCTCAGGCAGCAGCTCCTTTCTCCAGGAGGGCCATATTGGTCAATCCTGGAGTAAATTTACAGAAACCCATCGAGTCATGTAGGCTATATTTAAAGGAAGAAAATGAGTCACACTTCTTAGAATCCTGAAAAAGTTTATTCCACAGGTTTGGACATATCCCTAACATCATGCTTTATTTATCTTTTGGTGAAGATTTAGGTCACTTTTTCTAGTAATAGGGGCGATACTGGATTTGTGGAGAAATAGGAGGTCCAGGAAAATCAGGTCTCGAATGGCATAGTAAAGCAAGACAGAGGTCTCTCCTCAAAAGTCTACAACTCACATAAGTAAAGGATAGAACTTCCAGACTCTTTTGGTAGCTGAGGGACTTAAGCCCAGGATTTTTTTTAGTTAGGAGCCTTTGCGATCTTTCTGATTGTTTGATAAGTTTAATGAGCCACATCCCGAAGGGAGCATTTTACTCCCTGATCAATGCCATGTTTTAGGATGTGATTAAGTTTTTTAGACTTTGATTATATTCCCTTAGCACTTAGCTTGGCTAAACTAAAGGATTTCTGGACAAGCATTGTTACATAATGGTCAAACGAGAGGGAGCTGTCAACTCAGTCTTTGTTAATAAGGTCTATGACGATTCGTTCCATTGCCTTGCAGATAAGGCTGGTCAGGCTAATAGGTTCACAGGTAGGTACTAGGCTATCTGCCCGAGGTCATTTATAAGCCTAGCCAGAGTGTGTCTGCTTTCACCGCCCCATTGATTAATTAACTGAGCCTCTGTCAAGCAGAGTCAATGAAGTGATCCCAGGGGTGTATTTTCTGTTACCCATCTGCTCGTCAAGGTTTCTCTTGAAGAGTGTTAGTGAGGGGCTCTGCCTAATGTAGTTAGGAATTTGTTCCAAAGCATGGGGAGTCTCTGTGACAGGACTGCATCCCTCCAGCATGTTCTATTTATTGCTGTGGTGAGGTTTAGCTCGCTAGAGTGCATGGCTCGCAGTGACTTGGATTTCTTTAAGTGGAGCATGTCCATCAATTCTGAGTTGGACATGGCTTTGTAAGTCAGACAGAGCTCACCTCTGAGTAAGCAATATGCCACCGAGTACAGCCAGAGTTTTTTCAGTCGGGCTGCATAGGACATATGTTTGAGGCCTGTAATCCTCTTGGTGAGGTACTTTTGTGGTCTTTCCAGCTGTTGGAAGTGTCTTGTGAGGTACATCCCAAGTGGGCATTGTACTCTATGATGGGTCTGATGAGTAGAGGGGCACTATAACCTCTATTTCTAGATGCAAACCCTTTAGTAATTAGATGGGCTACATAGAAGGATTTCCTAACTACTTTGGCAATATGATTGTCAAAGGAGAGATTACTATCTACCTGGGTCCCCAGATCTCTTATTACCTCTTCTGTATTAAGGGGGTTGCCACCTATGTGGTAATTCCTGGGTGTTTTGTTTTTCCCCAAACGGGATGACTATCCATTTTTTGGCATTTAGGTTGAGGCCATGACTTTAACACGAGGTGTCCGTCTCAGTAAGGCCCTTTTGAAGGATGTCTATGTCAGCCGTAGAGTCAATTATGGTTCCCAGTTTGCAGTCATTGGTGAACTTGGTTAGCCATAGTCCTCCTGTGTTTACCTGTACTTCTGAGAAGTATATGCCGAACAGTAGGGGTCCCAGGACCAAGCCTTGTGGGACACCACTTGTGACTGGCTTAGAGTCGGACCTGGAGCCCGCTGTTCTTACAGTGTGAGTTCTTTCTGTAAGTCAGTTGGCAACCCATCTTTTGACGTAGGTGTTTATGTTCAGGCTGGTGAGTTTTTCTGTAATACCAGAGTTGAGAATGGTATCAAAAGCCTTGGCGAGGTCAAGGTAGGCTGTGTGAACCACCTTTCCCTCGTTTATGACTTTGGTAACTGTCTCGAAGAAGTCAACCAGGTTTAGTAGGCATGATCTGCCCTTAACAAAGCCGAACTGGGTTGGGTCAAGTGTTTGGAGGTTCCCAATGTCTTTGTTAACGAGTTTCATGATGATGCACTCCATAGCCTTGCAGACCAGGCTAGTCAGGCTTATGGGTGATAGTTACCAGGGTCAGTTGTGGCCCCTCCTTTGTGGAGTGGAATAGCCATTGCTGTGCACCATTCAATGGGCTCGTAGCCTGTGGAGAGGCTGAGGTTGAACAGCGTGTTTAGGTGGGGGTTAGTTTGTTCTGTAGTTAGTGCAAGACACAGCCTGGGACAACATCTGGCCCCATTGATGCTGTGTTTTTGGCTTTTGAAAGGGCTGTTTTCACCTGTGCGTCTGTGATTTACAGGACACTACACTTTTCCAGTATTGTTGTGGGCCCTTTTGGGGGTGAGAGGGGGGTGAAGTTTGCACTGAATCTATCTGCCAGGATGTTGGCAATATCAGTAGGTTCAGTATATTTTGTGCTAATTTGCACTAGCTCAGTGCGTATCTATGAGTTGCCACTTAGATTCTTAACATAGATAAAGGTGGCTTTGAATCCTTGGCTATTTTTCTTTCGAAGTTAGCCTTGGATGGTTTTATGAGGGACCTTAGTTTCTTAATGATACTGATCATGGATGTCTTTCCTAATGGGTCTGTAGTTCCCGGGGTCTGTGGATACACCCCCTTTGTGCAAAGGGATGATGGTAGCGGTTTTCCATTCCACTGGGACAAAGCCTTTGCTTAGACTGTGATTGAAAACCATGTTCAGTGGTGATGGTAATTCCTGTTTTAACCCATATAGAACACAGCCAGGGATATTGTCTGGTCCCATACAGGTTGTCTTTTTGGCCTTGGAGAGGGCATTTCAGACCTGCTTCTTGGAGATACAAGGAGGGGGACAGGTGTTCGGGATGCTTTGAGGTATATGTGGCGAGGACAAGGGAGTGAAATTTTCACTGAACCTGACAGCCAAGTTTGCTATATCCACAGGTTCTATATATGCAGTACCATTAACTGCAGGATCAGTGCATATCTGGACCTTACTTGTGAGGTTACAGATGTAACTAAAGAACGCCTTGTGATTGTCCTTAGTTAAGGAAGGGAATATGGATTCGTAGTTAGCTTTGGAGTACTTCACTAGGAGTCTTATTTGCTTGTTTAAGTTAAGGAGGGAGTGTTTCATGTTTTGAGACCATTTCTTTCTACTCTTAGACAGCATTTTCTTTCTTCTGTTGTATAACCTATTAATGGCAGTTGTCCAGTCAGGTTTGTTTTTCTTTCAAGATCTTGCTTTGGTTCTGTCAGGTACGTCAGAGTAAGTACAACTGTACAGGTGCTTGTATAAAGCATTGGTGTGCAACAGCATAGGAGACTGTTCTATCAGTGGGGGGAAGGGCTATCAAGTTATTTATGCCATCACATAAGAAGCTGTAACTGGCCTTGGAGAAGATTTTTAGTCTAGTTGTTGCTGGGGGGGGGGGGGGAGTCTTGTGTTATAGTTACTTCTAGCAAAACTGATTTGTGGTCATATCTCACCAGGGATGGCCACACACTGGGGGTGGTGCAGTGTTCCCCCAGGTTGGCGAGCACCAGGTCCAGGATGTTTGAGTCCCTTGTGGGTGAGTCAACTAGCTGGTCCAGGAACCTTTGGCCAAGTGAGTTAGAACATGTATAATTTACCCGTCTATGGATGGGTAATTAAAGCCTCCCAAAACCAAGATGTTTGGTTGCATCTCGATTGACTCAAGTAGATACAAATAGGCTGAGTGGATGTCCTTTTTCATGGAGGGGGTCCAATAGCTTGCAATAACATGAAGAAAGGTCTTACCTACAGTCAACTGCACCTGAAGTAATTCAAGGGAGTTGTGCTGTTTAAACAGTCTAGAGGTATATTTATCTTTAATGAATATTGATACACCCACCTCGTTTAGTTCTCACACCTTCAGTTTGTGGTTTGAACATGTGGAAAGAAATGTAACCTGGTATAGCTGGGGTGCTCTCCGTAGCCTTAAACCATGTCTCGGTGACTGCACAGATGTCAGCATCTTTTAGGGTGTGGACTGCTTCCAGTGAGTTCAGTTTCTGGTTTAGACTCCTAGCGTATAGCAGCATAACACTGAGGTTGTTTTTAGATGGTATTTTTATGTCGGGAATTTTGTTCTTTTGACATAGCCTAAAAAGGCACTATAACGATGGCAAGAGCCTTAACCAGTAACCAAAATCTCAAGGGTGACAGATGAAGACCATCTCTGGCGAAACATCGAGGTCTGTCGACCATGTCATCCTAGGCTGACAGATAGTGGATCCCTTTTGAATGACAACAGAAACTAAGCCAATTGTTTAAGTCAATAATTTTTTGCTTGTATTAGCTACTGTAATTTGTCCCGCTTTAGTATAGACAAACAAGTGGGGTAGTTCTATTACATAGAAACACATCAGGATGGACAGCAGCATTACAAAATATAAATGAACTGACAGACTACACAGGCATACATGCTTACATCTCAACAGCTAACCACAAAGTGGCAGTCAGGCTCGCACGTACTCAGTATTTAAACTTGTGCAAGCCCCTAGAAAGCTTCTTAAATCTGTACACACATTGATCTACATTCTCCCCCTTAAGTAGATTGCCCTCAATGAAATGACATTGGAATAAGACATACGATAATATAGACATCAGAACATGTCCAAGTTGCTGTATATCTGTAAAATGATCTGGGAATGCACCCTGATCTAGTAATATAGTAATCAGAACTGGGTTTAGCAACAGGGACAGTCTTCGGTGAACAACTCTTATCAGGAACTTCGGAATTCATCTCAGGAACTAGGATATTTACTGGAATGTCTTCTAGAACTGGAATGCTGGACAACTCACTCTGAGATAGAGTCTTTCTCACAGGTGAGGTACTGTGATACAGGCTCAGACATCAAATGTTTCCAATTCCACATAAACTGTACTCCTGGTGATTCCACAATTTATGATTTCGGTGCTGGACAAATACTCTTCGTGATTCCAATCCGATCATAACCTTTGCACGTTTGCATTCTCATGGACTCTCCATGTAATGGATTAAGTGGTTTGCTGGACTTGTCGTAATAAGACTTCTGAGATAGGCACTTTAGATGGGCTTTCACTAATCTGTTATTGTTAGCATTTGAAACCAATAAACTACTGCTAACTGGTAATGTAGTTCTGATTTGTCTTGACAGAAGTCTCTGGGCATGTGAACCAAGATGTTTATCACAAGGAATATTTCTGAGATTAAAGAGATTCTGGAAAACATCACTATGGTCTCGTTTTGACTTCTCTTGTAATTGTTTTGCACTTTGAACGTTCTGCCAAGCCATTTGACTGCAGGTACTCAGGACTACTCGTAACACTGATAAAGTCCCATTCTTCAGCAAATCTTTTGAAGTGCTATCTAGTAAATTGTGTGCCATTGTCAAAAATAACTTTGTGTGGGCTACCATGGAATGCAAACTGACGCTTCATCTTAGTAATGACAGTACTGGATGCAAGATTGGGAAGTAGGTCAATCTCGAACCAAATGGAATAAGAGTCTACTAACACCAATTAATGTTGACCATTCCATTCAAACATGCCAATGGCTACTGTCGACCAAGGTAGTTCAGGAATCTGGTTTAGCTGAAATGGTTCCTTCAGTTTATGTGGCTTTGTACTATTATACACAGAAAGAGATGAAAGCAGTCTCTCAATATTCTTTGACACAGAATGCCAAAATACTAGTCCTCTCACCCTCCTTTTAGTAGAATCAGTTCCTGGGTGGCCACGATGCAAGACAGTAGTATACTCTTGTTGCAAAGACTTTGGAACAATCACTTTTGGACCTTTCACGAGGATACCATTGTCAGACAAAATCATCTCTGTACGGAAAATAAAGTAGCACTTCTTAAGATAAACTATAATCCTTTGACAGCCATCCTTGATTGATAAAGTGGTTGAGCTTCTGCAAAACAGAAATCATACAGTCTCAGATCCTAAGATCATCAAGATATGCAGAAGAAAAATTTCTCACTTTCATGACTTGAAAATCAAGTTGCTCATTTTCATGCTGTTCAGGGGTATTTCTGGGTGATCTGGATAATATATCAGCATGATAAAGACGTTTGCTTTTTCTGTAGACAAGACTGAAACTAATCTTGCAATCTGCCTGGAGCTGTATACATAGGCTTTCTCAGAATAGTGACTAGAGGTTGGTGATCTGTTTCGATCTGGATATGTCTGCCATAAATATAGTCATGACACTTCGAACATGCAAACACAATTGCCAAGAGTTCATTTCTGAGGATTCAGCTTAAGATTCACTTGACATGCTCTTTCCAGAACTTTCTTAAGGTTTCTGTCATGCTCAGCTTCACCATTTCCTCCTACTAGAATATCATCTACTATAACAGTACGAGGATACCCAGAAAAAAAATTGCTGCATTCCACACTGAAAGACTTCACTGGCAGAATTTATCCCACGTGGCATTCTCAAAAATCTGTACCTGCCAAAAGGAGTACTGAACGTAGTAAGCAATGAGGATTTCTTGTCAAGCAAAATTTGCCAAAATTAATAAAAATTAAATTACTTGATCAAGAACTGATTAGGGATTTTCGTGAGCAAACAGAGAAGGAACTGATTAAATGTCAAAAGGATCTCTTTTTACTTCAGAATAGTAGATTAACATTTCAAGAATACAAGACGTTAGTGAGGTATGCCAATCATGTTCAAACACCATCGAGAGCGTTAGCTGGGATCATTAATCAAACGAAACCAACCGTGCAGATTTCGGAAATACAATTTAATAATAAAATATATTCTAAAACTGAGGATGTTCTTAATATCTTTGAGAAAATATACACTAATATTTATGCTGGACAAAAGGATATGACCCCTAACAGGAATTATGAACAATTTCTACATTCAATTAAGTTTCCAACAATAGGAAAGGACATTCAAAATGACTTGGTTAAACCGATATCTGAAGAAGAGAAATAGTATATGGAATTCAGCATACAAAATCACATAAATCACCAGGTCCTGATGGCTTGACAGTGGAATTTTATAAAAGGTTTGCAGATATTTTCAGTAAGATACTTTCAGTTGTGTTTAACTACATAATTAGGAATAAAATTAATGATCCACATCTTAACGCCTCAAAAACTATTTTTATACATAACGCCAATTCAGATCCTCAAAATCCGGATAATTATAGACCGATATCATTAATAAATGTAGACATGAAAATTCTAACCTTTATTATAGCATCTAGACTGAAGGGAATCATGACTCATGTCATTTCCAAAGAACAGACTGGTTTTATGGCAGGTAGACAAACCAGTGATAATACACTCACATTACATACTATGTTAGAGCATGCTAAGCAGAATAATTTAAATATTTATGCCCTTATAATTAATGCCCAGAAAGCCGTTGATAGGGTTGATACAAATTTTTTGTTTGATCTTTTACCGTATTTTAATATATCACATGAGTTTGTCCAAATGTTACAAATATTATATAGTAATCCCTATACTACATTGTATATTAATAAAAACTTCTCTAAAAGAATACAGATTAAGAATGGAACACACCAGGGTTGCCCTTTGTCCCCTTTATTATTTAATATCTATCTTGAACCATTGTTTTTATATATTAAACAAAATGTTTATCATAATGTCCCAATAATTTATAGAACTAAAATATTAATGGCAGCTTTTGCTGACTATCTTAGCATTTATTGTGCATCTCAATTATCAGATACTGAAAAATTATTGAAGGCTGTTAATGAGTTCTCAAAAGTCTCTAATTATAAAATTAATTTGAAAAAAACTAATATCTTCCCTTTAAAGACACCTAAACCCTTTTCGTTATTGCCCTTAGTGGGACAGGTATCATTTAAAGAAAATATTAAATATCTAGGTATTGAGTTCTCTACAGATAATAAAGACTTTTACAATAATAATATTAAAGCAATCTGGGAACAAATAATTTCGGATTTTGGGAGATGGAAAAATTTACGACTGCCAATGTTAGCAAAAGTTTCAATTATCAAAATTAACATATTACCTCGATTATTGTATATTTTTAGGTCAGCCAATTTATTACTTTCGAAGACATTTTTTAAAAAGATTCATAAAGAATTGGCTAAATTCATTTGGGAACCAAAGAAAACCAGGATATCTTATGATAAATTAATGACCCCAAAAAATAGAGGAGGACTGGAATTACCTAATTTTGAAATGTATTATTTAATTGTAAATTCTAATAGAATTTTAAGAATTGCCAATTATGATATAAATAATACTAAGTGGACACCATTTTGGGTAGTTCTGAATTATAAATATATTCTAAAGTTAAATATCAGTCCTAAAGCAATACTTTTTTTAGGTAAGGATACGTTGAAATTCTATGGGATTATTGAACACATCAAAACAAACATATTTTCTTTACATAACTTATTTCATTCATTAGATTTGGTTCAACATATGATGGTTTTTCAACCCTTTCATAAGAATCCTATTTTAAAATTGAATAATCAACTAATTGATCTCAACAAGTTTCCATTGATAGTTAATCTAACTTTGACTGATATATATATATATATATAAACATATTGACAGTTCGGCCAACCAAATAAGACAAGAACTTAACTTACCTAAAAAGTATCTGGTTATTCTGAGACAAATTAGAGAACTCACTATAAGCTATTTTAAAAGTTTTAAACTGGAAGAGGCTATTAATAGATGCTCTTTGTTGTGGCAAGCTCTCCAGCAGGATCTTAAATATATCATGACAGCAAATCAATTAATTAAAGAATTTCAATTTCATGATAAAATTTTATCATCAAACTACTGGGAAGAGAAAATGTTACTGACAGATAGAAGTAATATGTTAAAAGCAATTGACTTGACCATCAAATCTACTTCTCTTCAAAAATTAATATATACCCAGTTGATGATTTGGAATAATGCATATTATACACGCCTTACCCTGCATAAATTTAATCCCAAAAAGTTCACCAACTTGTCCATATTGTAAGAATCAACCAGCTGATGATCTTCATATGTTCTGGAGTTGTAAATGTATTTTCAAACTTTGGAATTCCCTTAAGAGTCAACTTCAGAAGGTGGGTTACCAAAGTACAACGTTATCATGGAAATTTATGATTTTGCATATTCCCCCGAAAGAGATCCCTAAATCACAAATTATTATATATATTAATATTTTTCTATTAATGAAGCTTTATATAGCTTCAAATTGGTTAGACCCATCTAAAACTTCATGGCAGAACTTTAGAGTTCTAGCAACAAAACATATATTGGCTCATAAATTACTATTAAACCCACAAAATAAAAATGTTAATAATGCAAAAATTTGGGAACATATTTTTAATATTATACTAGCATAGTATTTTCAACTTGGAAATATTAATAATTATTTGTGTGTATGGAGAGAATTTAGTAATCAACTGTCTATTACTTGCATTTACTCTTATGCTTTTTTATATTTAAATGTATTACATGGAAGCATTCTTGTAAATATTGTATATAGAGTGTGGTTATTAGTGATATTAGTTGATGTTTGATTTGTGAATATATGTTATTTTTGATCTTACTTGTGTTTGAAAATAATATAACAATAAAGATTTATTATGGAAAAAAAAATTGCCAAAATGAACTCTCTGCATCTAAGATGGAAAAAACAGTGGCATTTGGCATCAGAGCTGCAACTCCTTGACTGTATGCATTGATAGTGAGGTCTTTTCAGTGCTTTGTTAAAATCTCATGGATCAATACATATTCTGATATCATCTGAGCTTTTCTTATGAGCTACCACCATGGATAATACCCATTCATTTGATTCATCAACTCATCAACTGGAGAAATTATACATTGTTGCACCATTTCATCTAGCTCAGCTTTGACTCTGTTCTGCGTAGCTACTGGAATTTTCCGGGCTGGCCTAACAACTAGGCTGACATCTGGGTCTAACTTCATGTAGTACACAACTAGAAGCATGCCTAGTTTGTCTTAGAAAAGATCAGCACAGGTAGAGAAAATATACTGGGTGAAATTAGAGTAGCTATCTTTCAAACTAACATGATAGACTTCCTTGTTAAATGAAAGCAGTCTCATTTTCAAATTGTCTGTGAGCCCTAATAATGACTGTACGTGCCTTTTGACCACATAAAATAACAAGTTGTAGCTTCTCCCAGCAGAGTAACATGAAAGTACTACTGAGCCTTCAGTATGAATCTCTTCACCACCATATGCAACAAGCTTCGCATACTTTGCCAAATCAAGCTACTCACCAGCATGTACTCTAGCAAATGTTTCTGCAGGTATAACATTGCACTTTGAACCTGCATCAACTTTAAGCTCTATGGGCTTTCCATTTATCCAAACAGTGCAAAGTACTTCATTCTTTGCTCTTAAATCTACTGCATTGACTGTTTCATGAAGCACTGATGTACACTCAACATAAAACGTAGGATCACAGCTTTCTAACTGATCAGCTTGTTTCTTGGAATGTTCCCGTTTACAAAAGACTGTGTGCCTTTTGATGTACAAAACCTTTTGAAATGATTACACTTATTGCATTTGTGAAATTGCTTATCAAAAGCTAAACATTTCTCCCTTTTAGACTCATGACTTCCTCCACAATGACGACAGTTGCCAATAAAACTGAATGGGACCCAATCTTTGAGTTTGCTGACTCACTCATGCTTCACTGAGACTGTGCTTGCTCTGGAATTTGCTAGAAAGCTACAGGGTTTCCCAGTGAGGGTTGCAGGGCTTACAGTTGCTGCCATGTGCTTGGGCCTGTTTCTTTTAACCACGTGCTGTATACTATCAACATGAGCTTTAAATGTTATTGGAAGCATGCATCTTTCATTTGTAAGCATATTTCTGTGCTTTTCTGTAAGCTGATATGTCTGACAAATCTCAATGGCCGTATTCAAAGTTAAATCACTGTCATGAAGCAAAGTCTCTCTCACAGCATCATCTTTATTGCCACACACAAGTCTGTCTTATCAACTCATCCCTTTAAATCACCAAATCTGCACATTTTAGATTTGTTTCTCAAATCAGTTATATATGCTGCATAACGTTTGCCAGGCTTTTGATCTCCTGTATAAAATAAGTGCCTTTCCATTGTAACATTCATTTGGGGGTCACACATTTCTCTAAATTTATGTTTTAAGCACTCAGGTCCTCCCTTGACTCAGCTGGTAAAACTATATGACAGCTTTCCCCCTCTCCCGCAAAGACAGCATGTGCATACACAAATGAACGCTCCCTTTCTATGGCTTCTGAACCAGCTAAATTAAGCAGACTGTCTGCCTTTCTACAGTCATCTTCATCAGAAAATGCAACCTGTATAAAAAGCCATACTCTTGCTCAAACACTCTCCAGCTCCCTGCAATATTATCATCAAACACAAGTGGACCAGGTTTTCGAAATCCATCTGCCATGCCAATACATTTTGCCCAAACACACTGAAAAATATGGCCTTTTAATTATGTACAAAGAAGCTTCTATTTTTGCCTGTAATACAATTCAAATGCACAAACTCTTCAAAATATTGTACATTGCAAAATATGCTTTGAAATGGCAGCAAACAAGTGAACACTTCATACACTTCAGACAACTCGAACTTTGATTAATACAAAAAAGTAGTGCTTAGTGAAAAAAAATGTGGTTGTTTCCCTTATTTTATTCAGTTTGTGTGATTTGGACTTTATTTCAACATTTTCTGTAGTTATTTCAAATATTTATGTTAATACATCATAATTTAAAATATTTCTGTTACTAAGAAATTAGTTCAGAGCATTCTGAATGCCTCTTTTCATATTTTGTGAATAAGAAATAGTTTGAGCAAGTTTTAATACCTGAAATTAATTTCTGACCCATTTTGCAAGTTATACATGCAGTAGGGATGATTCACACCTCTATATTCTTCCAATCTTAAATGAGAATCTCTCTGTCTCGAAGCTAAGGAATCTGGATCCCATTCTGGCACCATGTTGCTTGTCCCTCTCACTCTCAAAGCTGAGGAATCTGGATCCCTTTCTGGCAACATGTCACTCGTCCCTCTGTAGTATAGCTGACGAATAGGCAGGGTAATTTGTTTATATGCTTTATTACACAGAAACATCAGGATGAACAGCAGCATTACATAATATAAATTACCTTATTAACTGACAGACTACACAGACATACATGCTTACGTCTCAACAGCTAACTACAAAATGGCAGTCAGACTTGCAGGTGCTCAGCATTTATACAGTTGTGCAAGCCCCTAGAAAGCTTCTTAAGGCTGTACTCACATACTGATCTGCAGGTATCATCCTAGGTGAAGGTAAAATGCTGCTTAAGACGTACCTGTCTGAGACAAATATTCAGAGAGCTCAGTCATGTCTCTCCTTCATATTGTCCAGTGAGGTACGTCTCAAATCATTCATACCAACATGGACTATAACAGAGTCATAACAGTGCCTGTAGTTGAGAGGCTGGATTGTATGTGATGTGGCAGGTCCTGGCACCTGACAGACAACTGACTGTGACCTGAGAGGGACATTTGTGTGTCTCACAACTGAGTTGCCTATGACTAAGATGTTTGTTTTTTGTGTTATGCCTTAGGGGCTTGACTGGTGAGACACTGGTGTGTGATATGTTTGTGCTATGTTCTACAGAGGATGTATTATGTGAAGCATGTTTGTATTTCTGTTTGGGAGGTCTCTGATGTTTAGTTAAGCTTCTTGTAAGGACCTCCGCATATGTAGGTTTATGTGTTGTTGGTTTGGTAGGTGCACGGGGTGAGATGTGCATGCTTGACAACCTGCTTAGTATCAGATGAACTGACTGGTGAGCCTGGATTCTAGGCTCTTGATACAGATGCATCTCTCATAATGAATTTGTGTGGACTAGAAGAAGTGGGTTGTCAATGTACGTGAGGACATTGCTACATTGCCTCAGGATGCCTATGTCGACCAGACTGGCTGGAGAAACTGTGGAAATTGTCTGTCTATAATGCTTGGTAAGTTGATGTGGTCAGAAAACAGGGAGAGGACAGGAAGGACCAGGTAAAGTAGAGGACAGGAGAAGTGGGCAAAAAATACAAAGGGCTAGTGGGTAGGATTCTGTGTTGCTACCTCAGGAACTTCTCTGAATGTATCACCTGTCAGTGAGGGACCATCATGAAAACTCACTAATGGAGCACCAGCAGAGTACTAAGGGAAAATTTGCAGGCAAAAGTTTGTGTCTATAACCAGTAATGGTGCCCACTGCTGCGTGGCAGTGAACAATGCTCAAATGCGGTGCTTTGTAGCAAATGAGCCCAAAATGATCTAAACAAATTAACCAATAAAAAGGCTCAAAACTGAGCCCTGTTCCAGCACCCTTCAGTCAGATAAGTTCTAACTGCACACTCCTGCCACTAGGGTGCACAGGAATCCTCTCCAACAAAATATGGCCTAGTTTAGTGCTCAAGCTATACAAACAGCACTAGATTCATCAGGTCTGAATCTAGTCTATGCTGCAGCAAACAAAGTGCAACGATTTAAGAAAAAGAAAACAGTTTAAATAAGCAGTGATATGGTAAAAATGCAGTGCATAAGTGCAATATGCAGTGAAAATCTTTACTTACGTTTTGCAGAGATCAGCAGATGGCTTGGATTTGCTTATGTAGCAAATGAGAGCAAACTTATTTAAACAAATTACCCAATAAAAAAGCTCAAAACGGAGCCCTGTTCCAGCAACTTTCAATCAGATGAGTGCTAACTGCACACTCCTGCCACTAGGGTGCAGGGGAATTCTCTCAAACAAAAGATGGCCTGGTTTAGTGCACAGATTATAGAAACAGAGTTAGATTCAGCAGGTCTGAATCTAGTCTATCCTACAGCAAACAAATTGCACCAATTTCAGGAAAAAAAAAAACAGTTCAAATAAGCAGGCACAATGAGCCTTCAACTAACAATTCCCAGCTCAGAAGGGCAGAAGCTACCCTCTTCTCCCACAAGAGTGTAGACCACAAACCTTCTTAATGTAAAATAACTGGCCTGAAGCCCAAGTGCTTAAACCAGAACTAAGACACTTTTAGAATAACAGACACACTAAGCCTTCAACCAGCAATTCCCAACTTAGAAGGATGTAAGCTACCTCTCCGGCCACAGGAGTGAAAACTACAAACCTTCTTAATGTAAAACACTGGCCTGAAGCCCACGTGTGTAAACCAAAACCAAGAGGCTTAAAATAAAATAAGTTAAAATTTAATAAGGCTAGTGACAAACAGTAAGAAATGCAGCAGAATACATACAATTAAACACTTTTAAGAACAAGCAGCAAAAGTAAAATGAAGTAATAAAGTAGGAAGAAGCAAAATACAGTAAAAGCCGCTGAATAAAGTGCATTTTATTCAGGTTAAGTGGGGAAAGGAGGAAACCTAGGATAATTCAATGTTGAAAAGCTAAGGGGGTGGGCATTCCCAGATTATCTCTCTGTACTCAGTAGAAAGAGCTAATGAGATGGGACTGGGAGGAGTGTCCAAAATCAGATTTATAGTAGGGGTGGGCCAACTCAAATGCCACCAAGTTTAAGAACACAACAACAATTGAGAGGGTGGGAGGGAAAAATAAAATACAACCAAAGATCAGCAACATTCAGGCAAAGTACAGCAAGCAGGCCAAACAAACACAGTGGTAGTATGTGTAGATGTATGCAATCTAGAAGTTGTAAACTTCTAGTGTAACTGTTGTCTAGCCTTGCCAGATTTAAACTGGAATATGAAAGCCTCAAATATCAGATCTGTTCCACAGTTGCCAGACTTGCTTGAATTATTTTATACCAGCTAAAAACACCCAACATGACTGCTTTTAAAGATGTTCAAATAGACTTCAAATTCCTGTTCTTCTGATGTACTGAACACTTCAGAAACTTATTATAGACAAGGTCTTTCCAGCTGTATGCATCTGAATATCATGTGTGGGAAGGTCTCAAGAAGATACACCAGTTATATAACTGTAATTGAACTATTAGGGCTATGTTACAAAAAGAGACTGTTCAGACTGAATCTATTTGGAATGCTGCAGCTTAAATAGGGGTCTCCCAACTTGTTTCAAAGATTTCCAAGACAACTGTTGCTTGAATACCTCAGATTGCAGATGTCTGTTGGGAAATTTACAGATTAATAAGACTTTTTAGTGAGAATTATACATCATTCAACTAGTTTACTGAGAGCGTCATTAAACATTGGAGTAATTTACCTTAAGATCTTAAATTTTGTACAGATATTCATTTTAAAAATAAGTTGAATTTAAAATGTGACTAAATGTTACTGTTAGTATATAGGTAGGCACTATGGACTATTTTAATGGATGTTCATCATGTTTCACTGTTGCAGTCATTACAATTGGGGTTATCCTGCTGGCAGGCTACCCGCAGTCGGCCTGAATTCCAAAGTCTAGGTCCGATGTCAGTTGCTGTCACCTCCTCCCTGACATCAGTGCGCCAGGGGTATAAAAGATGCATCCGATGCCAATTTCTTCAGTCTTTCTTGCCATGTGGTGCCCGAAGCAAAAGCAGTTCGCAAGTGCAGGTTGGCCGACTCGTGAGATTTTCGTGTTCGAATTTCAGATCCAAAGTCTTCATTAAAAGCTTAGTACCCCATTGGGGAAACTTTTTTCTTGCTCCAGACCGATGTCAGAAAAAGTTAATAACTGTATTTCTTGTGGGAAGCAAATACCTCATAAGGACTTCCATTCTTACTGTATTCCTTGCCTAGGCCCTGATCACGACGTTGCTAATTGTCGGTTTTGTGCTAGATTTAACCAACGCACTATTAAGCGCCGGTATGATTTTGCATTTCACTATTTTGGCAGAAGATTTAATTACACGATGTCGTCGGATAGCCATCAGACTACCGCAATTCAAAAGAAACGCAAAGAAAAAGACAGGCATCCGAGGTCCAAAACTGATGACGAGGCTTCTTTTAAGCCAGTCGCCGGTTCTCAGTGAGGCGCTTTCGCAGCCCCTGACACCCGCTACTTTAGAGCCACAGGCCGCTTCCAACTCCCATGTGGAGCCGACTAGGCCACTGGAAACTCAAGGTATTGGAACCTCGGAAACTACTCCCTGAGATGGGTCCAGAGCCATTGAGCAGGCATCGGCTTCTGAGGGTGTTTTCAGGCCTACACAGTTATATGTTAAAATGACTTCAGCTTCAAAGGCAAAGACTAAAGCACCTCTAAAGACAAAGGAACAAGTGCATCAGCCCCATGGACAGGCCTCCATGCCTAAAAAACAGATGCTCAAAATGGATGAAGACCTAATTACTTTGATCAGGGGTTCCCATCCCCCTCCTGATAAGAGGCCTAGGCAAGAGACAGAATATGAATCTTCAGATCAGGTTTCCATTTCTTCTGATTCCTCTTCTGATCAGGAATACTCGCTTCCTCCCTATGAGGATTCTGATGCTGAAGAATCTATCCCTTCAGCCTCTCCTCCTGAGGATTATTCTTTTGGGGAAACTCTGCATACCATGAGGGAGCATTTCCACTGGGAGAGCCAAGATTATTCAGAATCTAAGAAAAGGCTCACAGACTTCCTTTTACTACCTCAGCACAGGCCCCTTGCTATTCCACCTGTGTTAGACATTGTAGATGATGTATTTTCAGAGTCCAGTCTGACTCCTGACTCTCTACCTCCAGCTCCTGTTAAGCCAGACAGATACTACAGGGTTCCTGATTCACATAAATTTCTTTTTAAGAACCCTGCTGCTGACCCAGAAACTATCTCTCAGGGTCCCAAAGGGGTCAAGGCTTCTACTGCAAAAAACCCTACCCCTCTGAGAGGGATTCTAGGGCACTGGACAGATGAGGAAAAAAAGATTACTTCTGCTACCATGGCTATAAGGGCTTTAAATTGTCAGTTTCATATGCTTAAATATCAGCAATATTTTATGTCACTGCTTAAACAGAAAATGTTGATAAATTCTGAATGTGCAGAAAACAAAGAAATGCACGATTTATTGCATGCAGCTGAACAATTGGGAAAGCATACTTTGCAATGTGGTTTTGATTCTCTGGAGGCCTCCTGCAGGGCTGCTGTTACAGGTTCTGTCATTAGCAGGCATGCCTGGTTAAAGGAACAGAATCTGCCTGGTCATGTTAAAGCAAAATTATTAGATGCTCCATTACAGCATGATACCTTGTTTGGTGTTAAAACAGAAGAGGTATTGAAGAAAATGGAGGACAAAGCTAAATCTATGCAAACAGTCAAGGATTTCTTACAGGTACAGCCTCCAAGATTTAGCAGACACTGGCCTACAAAGTAGTGGTCCTTTCCAGTGTCAGACAAGCCACAAAGAGGAAGATACAGATGCCCTAGAGGCAGATCCCAGCCCCAAGACTCATACAGGTCTAAACAATGCGGTACTTCTACCTCCAAAAGCGAAGATAACAAATTACAGCCATACAGGAAACAGTCCCAATGACTTCCCCCTGCCTGCACCAAGCACTTATCTTCTGGCAGCACCTTTAGGGGGAAAACTACCACGTATTTCTCAAAATTGGCACATAATAACCCAGGACAAATGGGTCTTGGATATAGTGTCACAAGGCTACAGGTTTCACTTTCACACCCTGCCAAGGGCAAACAGTTTGCCAGACCTGCCAAAAAATCAATGGGCAGAGGCACAAAAGCAAGTGTCATCCCTCATGGACATGAGGGCCATTCAGCAAGTACCACAGCAAGAGCAGGGGACAAGGACTTTACTCAAGACTGTTCTTGGTGCCCAGAAAGGACAAAGCCTGGAGACTAATACTGGACCTATCTATTCTAAACACATATCTGGATATTCCAAGATTCAAAATGTTGACTCTGCAGCAGCTTCTGCCCATGCTGGGCAAGAAGGCTTGGCTTGTGACTTTAGACCTAAAAGAGGCATACCTGCATGTCCAAATCAGACAGTCATGCAGAAGATACCTCAGATTCATAGTTGGCTCAATGCACCACCAATTCTCTGCACTGCCCTTTGGCTTATCTACTGCGCCCAGGGTCTTCACAAAATGCCTGGCTCAAGTAAATGCATTTTGCAGACAAAGAGGAATACAAATATATCCTTACTTGGACGACTGCCTCATTCAAGCAGAGAACAAGGACATTCTACTACAGCATCTGGCGTTTGTAAAGAGATTTCTAACAGGCCTAGGGTACACAGTCAATGAAAAGAAATCAAAACTAGTACCCTCTCAAGAGATAATATTCTTGGGTGCAAGCTTAAATACAACTGCCCAGATGGCTTATCTCACGCCAGACAAACAAAGGCAACTGACTACTTATTTCAAAATGTTGGCAACAAAGACCCAGTTATGTGCAAGAAAAATTCTGCAGGCTTTGGGCTTCATGGCATCCTGCATTCTGCTAATTCCATATGCAAGACTGCATATGAGGAAACTTCAATGGTATCTAAAAAGTGTTTGGACTCAACATTGCCACAGCCTGGAAACAATAATTACCCTCATTCCCTGCCTGCAACAGGAGTTTCAATGGTGGGAAAAGGCCTGTCACCACAACAAGGGGCAGCCATTCGCTTTACCCACAGCCAGGCAGATATTAACAACAGATGCATCAGATTATGCCTGGGGGCCCACATGGCAGGAAGATGTACTCAGGGCACATGGTCCGCAAGCCAAATGCATCTACTTATCAACCAAAAAGAGATGCTAGCAGTTCAGAATGCCCTGACAGCCTTCAAGGGTGTACTTCATCCAGGACAACTACTGATAAAGACGGACAATACTACAGTCATGTGGTACATAAACAAGCAGGGAGGCACTCATTCCTACCCCCTATGCAGACTAGCCATGACTTTGTGGGACACAGCATTGACTTACCAAGTACATCTGCAGGCACAATTCCTGCCAGGAAAGATAAATACTCTGGCAGATGAACTAAGCAGAAACCTCATGGATCCCCACGAGTGGAAATTGGATCTGCAAGTCTTCAGCATGATAACAAGGAAATGGGGATGCCCGGACATAGATCTATTTGCTTCCCCTTACAACTGCCAACTACAAAGATTCTGCACAAGGACTTATCACAAGCAAGCATGGAAAGTGGATGCTCTATCTTTCAGCTGGAAAAACTTAACAGTATATGCCTTTCCTCCACTGCCTCTCCTCCCCAAGGTACTCCTAAAAGTCAGGCAAGAGAAGCCAAAAATGATACTGATTGCCCCAGACTGGCCTCGCCAGCACTGGTACACAATCCTAAGGAACTTGTCTCAATACCCAGCCTGGACATTACCTCAAATTCCTCACTTACTGTCCCAACATGACAATCGGATCCTGCACAGCCAACTCAAGACCTTAAATCTGGCAGCATGGCGGATAATGTTGTGTTCAAAACACACCTGTCTCTAAAGTGGTGATGGATGTTATTTTGGAGGCCAGGAGGCCTAGTACCAGAAAATCTTATGCTGAAAAATGGAAGAGATTCTGTGCTTGGAACCAGGGCACAAGGGATTGACACGACTGTACCAAATATTCCTCAGATTTTGCAATATTTAACTGAGATGCTGGACAAAGGCCTATCCTTTTCTTCAATTAAGATTCATGCCTCTGCCATTTCAGCTCATTACAATACAGTCTCACCTATTTTTTCTCATCCTTTATTAAGACAGTACCTCAGAGAAGCCAAAAACGTAAGGCCTCCAAGGAGATCACCAATACCTGCATGGGACCTCAATTATGTCTTGGAAAAACTCACCCTGCCACCTCCTGAGCCAGCCGCTACAGCTGATATAAAATTTTTATCATGGAAAACAGCTGTGTTCCTAGCAATAACCTCTGCAAGACGAGTCTCAGATCTACAGGCACTCATGGCTGTGGAACCTTTTATCCTTTTCCATCCAGATGGGGTTTCTCTGAGGACAAACCCGACATTTATGCCTAAGGTAGTGTCCAGTGTGGCACTTAACCAAACTATTCATTTGCCCACCTTTTACCCAAACCCACAGAATAAGGGTGAGACACTTCTGCATTCTTTGGACATACACAGACAGCTGCACTTCTACTTGGACAGAACCAAAGCTTTCAGAAAGACTGAGCAATTACTAGTGGCATATGCTGCAGGATCACAAGGAAAGGCCATCTCAAAGCAGACTATTTCTAAGTGACTAGGACACTGCATTCATTTCCACTATTCACAACATGCCAAATCAGTGCCTGAGGGCATTAGGCCACATTCAACCAGAGCAGCAGCCACTTCAGCAGCCTTCCTCAGAGGAGTACCAACCAAAGACATTTTAGAGGCTACAACCTGGAGTTCAGTGCACACTTTTACAAAGCACTATCACTTACCACTCTACTCTAAATCCAGGGCAGGCTTTTCCACTGCAGTTCTGCAGGGCCTCATAGCCGTTCCTAATCCTATTTAGCTCCAGCCTTCCAACCTTAGCTTTGGGATTTAACCCAATTGTAATGACTGCAACAGTGAAACACAATGAACATAGTACAGTTGTGTACTTACCATAAGTGTAGATGTTTGAGTGTATTCACTGTTGCAGTCCAGGTTACCCTCCCACCATCTCCCTTATCTTTGCTGGAACTTATCTGTACTTCTTTATTCTATACAACCTATGTGGTGTATCTGCTTGTAGATGAAGGAAAAATTTATCTTGGTGCATGCATGCTTTATTGACTTTTTAGCCTACTCTTTTGGGGGCACCTGACATCCGGGGCAAGAAAAACTGAAGAAAATGGCGTCGGCTGCATCTTTTATACCCCTGGAGCACTGACGTCAGGGAGGAGGTGACAGCAACCGATGCCGGACCTAGACTTTGGAATTCAGGCTGATTGCGGGTAGCCTGACAGCAGGATAACCCCAACTGTAATGACTGCAACAGTGAATACCACTCGAACATCTACATTTTTGTAAGTACACAACTGTACTTTCTTGACCCATGTACTGTATTATATGGTATGATATGAATGTACTTTTCTTGTTAGCCTTAGAGAATGTTACATTGCTTGAGGGAGGCTGTCTGTGATAAAACTTGAAAACTTGGATTTTAGACAGAAAAGTATTGAATATGAGGAACAACCTAACAAGGAAAATCAGGATGAGTGAATCTAGTTATAAATTCTACTGAATCAAAGGTGGGGTAAGAAGAAAAAAGATAAGATAGAGGGAAGACTGTAAAACCTTCAGAAGATTGTGAGATGTAAATGTAGATACTGTGAATAGTTTGAAATAAATACACTGGATGCCATATCAAGTCAATGGAAAACTTTAAAAATAACACCATCCGAATACAAACCCCAGAATGCTTAAGGAAATTATGGCATGACTTATGAATCGATTTCTGTAGTTTCATGTACAGTTAGCAAAGAGTACCTATTAGTTAACCACTTGATTTCTCAAGATTCTCAGCAACAGAAACCAGTACTTTCCATATCATCACACACAGTGGTGCCAGCTCTCAACAATGTGTTTCCTTCTTTAGGAATACCAGAGATAGTAAAGACTGATAATACTCCACTTTTTAACAACAGTTCATTTAAGAAGTCTTGTAAATCATATAGAATTACTTGGAGGGCATAAAGTCCATTCTTGAAGAAAACATCATGAAAAAATGAACAATGTTATAACAATGTTTTAAGTTCAAAGGGATTCACTTGAAGCAGCAACTAAATATGCTATGAACCTATGGGATAGCTATTCACCCTACTATATCAGCTGGGATAGCCTTTCTGTTCAAAAGGTGAAGAATGGCATTAAAATATAGCTGCTGCATGCAAAGGAGCACATTTTTCATAAAGAACAAACTGTGTTAAGTCTAATGACATAGCTTACTTGATAGTTGCAGTATCATGCCCAGAAATATTCAAATATCTGAATATCAACTTTCTTAAAAACAACCTTCACCTGTCACAATGTAAAAGTGCTAATGTTTTTCTTTAAAGGTCATATAAGTTTACTGCACAAGCAGCTATTGCCTAAAAAAAAAAAAAGAAATATTTCTGTTTACAAACTGATTTTTCTTTGCAAGAACGATAGATTGCAGAGCTAGCTCTCTGACACACACACACACATTTTTTTTCTAATTCTTGTCTGACCGTTTACTTCCTCAGATACTCTTCTGGTTCATTTGTTTCTACCTGAGCAAGAGCCCTAGAGTTATTCATTCTCTGGGGATAAGGGACAAGTGTACCAAATGCAATGTCATCATCTGCAAGAAGGTTTTTCTTAAGTCTTTCTTGCACATAATTATTGCCATCCATAGAGCAGATATGCAGTGAACCTTTTATGTTGCATGCCTACACCTTTGTGTGATGTGATCATTTGGCACTGCCGTACCTTGAAGACTAGCAATCCCATGTGTTCCTTAATTTACACTATAGATTGCACTGCAGAATGTGTGTTTTTGAATGCCTGCTCCTCCCCACCCCCTGAAAGGAGGCAAACAAGTTAAGACATGTTATTCCTCTCCTTCCCGTACCAGCTCCATTGGGTGCCCATTCCCAATCACTAATCAAATGTAGGTTGCCTGGCTATTAGGGCTTTGTCAGGGGATTGTGTCAAAGGCCTTAACTAAATCTAGGTAGGCCATATACACAGATTTGATTCATCTAGGCCTTTGGTGACTGTCACGAAGAAGTCCACCAAGTTTAACAGGCATGATCTCTCCTTGACAAAGCCAGGCTGGGTGGGCTTTGTCTCCCTGTATTACCAGAGCTGGCAGACTGCAGATCTCTAAGCAGAAGTGATGGTCTGGCAGTGAAGAATGTAGGCCATTACTTTATTATTCTACAGTCAGGAATGGACCATTCCTGGTATGTAGTATTTAATGAGCCATTAGGAACTGTTAGAATTTGTCTGCTTTACATTTTAAACCAACCTAGTGTTTAAATGTTGTTGTACTGGTGCATCTTCTAAAATGACTTTTTTCCTCTGTACTTTTTGCCCTTTGTGCCTGTTGGCCTTAAGACCAAAATCCACAGCTGCACATTTGTTCTGCTAGTGTGCATAATTCAACTAATAATCAGTATCTCTCTATGGAGAGGACCCTCTGTCTTTTTCTCTCTCTCTCTAGAAGAGGTTTTTCTCATGGCTACTTCCCTTTAGGTTGAATGGAAGATTGGCAAGAGTAGCTAAAGGACAGCTGTCATTCAGACTATTACAAAGTATGCTTTGGTCTCTTCAGTACCCCCACTCTGTTGCCTTATTCAAATTATTTTCTGATGTGCTAGATGCCTGATTCTTCCGAACAGGCTGGGGGGTCTGAATTTAAACCTCAGACTAAGGCCATTGGTATTTAGTAATGACTCTGACCGTCTCTGATCTGGGTAACTAACCAGTGGCACCACAGCTTTCCAAAGACGTCCAGTCCTATCATCCAAGTGGTGAAGTGAAGGATATCAGTTCCTTGGTCCAGTAATCTAACCTGAGCTACCTGGGTCACAGTCAGGGCTCTTTCCATCTGTGTTATGAAGCTGGAGCATCTTCTAAGAGGTTATGACAACATAATATGGTATCTCTGTTAGTATAATGAAGTTGAAAAGTATTTAAGGAAGTCAAGAAGTTATGGTTTTAAGATAAGCCATGACAGTCGGAAAACAATTTGTTCTTCAAAGCAAAAATTTTGTTGGGTATGAAGAGCCATTTAGTTAGGCCAGAGTTGGTTATCACTTTTAGTAGTAGACAAAGTACTTGGTGAAATGGTTCTCAGGGTAGATCTCTACAAACTGAAGCACTTAACATTCTTGGGCAGATGAACAGTAACAGAATAACCTATATAAAAAAAAAAATAGCTGAAATCCCCCCACACACACACAAACACATTTACATCACCATACCCAATCACTTTCATATTGCATTGCAAGATGTACCACCTGGAAGAAAAGGAACATCTGTTTACATTATTCCATTTTCACTTGTATGTCATATTAAGAATATTTCCATAGTGTTTAATTCAGAATTGTCACAGTGAACCTGTGGAAGTCATACTGGGATTCTTTCAGAGGAGTAACATCGTAAATTTTGAATTGTGGCAGCCCTGCCACATAGTGTTGATAAAAATGGTGGACAGGAAGGTACCTAGGATGGAGCCTTGTAAGATGTCAGTAGTGACAGTTTTGGAGCAGCAAAACTTCTCAGGTATTTTTTTTTTTACACTTACAGTTAATATGACCCTGGAACCAAGGTAAAGTTGTTTCCCTGACACCAGAGTCCTTTAATTGTTCTATGAGTAGTGGATAACCAATCAATATCCAAAGTAAAGGACAGAAATAATTTGACAACTCTGCAAGATTTTCTAAATGTTAGAAGTCTACTGTGCGCTGTACCTACTAATGTATGCAGGCCTAAATACATGCTGTGTGCCTAAATTTTGTTGCCTAAAATTCATAAAATGTAACATTTGCTAATGCACTTGTCCTTTAAGAATTATTGCAGTGGACTAAGCAGAGCTAGTAGCCTGTAACTTTCCATGACATGTGCCGATACATCTTTCTTATCAAGAAGGACATTAGCTTTGGTTAAGGGGTTTGAGATTGGGACAGAACAAGGCTATGTTACTAACAGGCAGGACAAATTTACAGCACTCAACAAAATGCTATTTTTTTTTTTAAGTTGTAAACACTTGCATCTGCTTGTGCAGATTGTGATAGGAATAGTAATGTATATATTTATATAGCTGGAGTGTCCTTGTACCTTTAGTTATATTTAGTAAATTTTTGTACATCAGATCAAGAATTTGAAAGTTCGGTAATAACTCTTAAATGTAGTCAGTATGGATAATTAGCTGGTATAAATTAACTCTTACAAGTCTGGAAAATGTGAAACAAACAACATTTGTAATGCACTTTTAACTACAGCAGCTAGTTTGGTAGGACATCCAGCTCTCTGTACTGGAAAGACAGTAGGTTTCATTTAGATATCTTCACAGGAAGGATAAGAAAGTTACACCAAGGAAAACCCTAGAAGATGAAATTATACTGCAGTGCGTAGAGCACCACAATTACTCTTCAGTACTGGGAAAAAGAAAAGCTATTCAAGTGCTACTGTAGTGCAAAACCTGATTTGAAAAGGTGTTTAACTATTACTTTAAGTGCCGTTAATACTGGGTCTCACACTAGACAGTAAAGTACCGACAGTCAGAGGTACAACTGGCCCATCCTCCATTGCCTGGAGCAATTCTTCAACCTGGTGCCCCATGAGGATGGGCCAAAAAAATAAGTTTCTTACCTGGTGCTTCTGACTTGTAGCAGACAATTAGGTCCTCTTTCTGCACCCTACCCCCAACTCTCCTTCCACAGCTGACAGTAAAAAAAAAAAAAAATTTTTTTTTTAAACGTTAGCAAGCTACAGAGCTCGAATTTATCTTAACAAAAAAACATTCCTTTTAAACTTTGGTAAACTGCTTGCTACATTTATAGCAAGCAGATGGTAGAGTTTCAATAATGTACTAAATCACTGCAGTGCTTGGATTTATCTGGGAAAAAAAAAAAGTTGTTTTCCTTTTAAACTGTAGCAAGCAGATTCTACAGTTTATACCACACACTAAGGGTGTAGCTAGGCATACTCTTAGTATACTACAGAGTACATTTTCTGTATCTGAGCATCAAATCAACATGGATTTTTTTCAGGTCATTATGTCTACAATTGTGTAAACAAAATGCCTTTAACAGCCGGTGCAATATTGCTAATGTGAAAACAATATCTTTAATATTTTTAGGGAGAACAGCTGAAATGTTACTTTCATTTATTAAATGCTTGGGGGCATAATTTTGAGAAATGTGTCAATTTTTAAGTGATAGATGTCCGGGGGGTAGCACTAAGAGCTTGTGAGTACAAAATGTAACTTGCTTGCTATACCCCTGCCACACACACAATGTTCGGAGATGCCAAAAAAAAAAAAAAAAAAAAAGCTGCTTAATTTTCTTTTAGACTGTAGCAATCGGTTTGCTACAAAACAGTAAACAGATGCCACAGTTAGACCACACACAGAGAGCTACAGTGCTCAGCTTTGATCATATGTGCAATACTGGAATTTAAAAGTCAGTATTGCACTGTTACTTAAGAGTGATCGGGATCACCTGACCACTTCCTCCAACACTTTAAGCCCAGGACACCTGCCCTCTTCACCCCACCCTTGCTACACTACTGCTGATAGTATCTGCCAACAAACAGTGGTGGCAGAAGCAGAAATACCTTAGATGATGTTCATCGTGTTACACTGCTGCAGTCATTACAGTTGGGTTATCCTGCCGTCAGGCAGTCCCGCAGTCGGCCTGAGTTCCAAAGTCTTGCTCCGGCGTCGGTTGCTGTTGCTTCTTCCCTGACGTCAGTGCGCCAGAGGTATATAAGGTGCATCCGATGTCATTTTCTTCAGTCTTTCTTGCCGCGCGGTGCCCAAAGCCGGTCGGCCGACTCCTGAGATTTTCGAAGTTGAATTTCAGATCCGAAGTCTTCAATAAAGATAAGTACCCTGTTGGGGAAACTTTTTTCTTGCCTCAGACCGATGTCAGAAAAAGTTAATAATTGTATTTCTTGTAGGAAGCAAATACCTCATAAGGACTTCAACTCTTACTGTATTCCATGCCTAGGCCCTGATCACAACGTCACTAGTTGTCGGTTTTGTGCTAGATTTAACAAACGCACTATAAAATGACATTTTGATTTTGCTTTGCACTACTTCGGCCGAAGGTTCAATTATACGATGCCGTCGGATCAGCCAACGACCTCAATACCAAAAAAACGCAAAGACAAGGATAAAGACAGGCATCCGAGGTCCAAAACCAACGACGAAACCTCTTCTAGGCCAGTCGCCAGTTCTCAGTGAGGCGCTTTTGCAGCCCCTGACACCCGCTACCTCAGAGCCACAGGCCACTTCAGACTCCCATGTGGAGACATCTAGACCTCTGGAAACTCAAGGTATTGGGCCTACGGAAACTAATCCCTCAGATGGGTCAAAGAGGCTGAGCAGGCATCGGCTTCTGAGGGTGTTTTCAGACCTTCACAACAACTTACCATTAAAACAACAGCCAAGACAAAGGTACCATTAAAGACAAAAAAACAAGTACAGCATTATCCTGGACAGTCCTCCATGCCTAAGAAACAGATGCTTAAAATGGCTGAAGACTTCATCACTCTAATCAGGGGTTCCCATCCCCTCCTGAGAAAAGGCCTAGGCAGGATACAGACTATGACTCCTCTGATCAGGTTTCCATTTCCTCTGATTCCTCTTCAGACCAGGGATACTCTCTACCCCCCTATGAGGACGCTGATGCTGAAGAATCTATCCCTTCAGCCTCTCCTCACGAGGATTATTCTTTTGGGGAAACTTTACATACCATGAGGGAGCATTTCCATTGGGAAAGCCAGGATTACTCAGAATCCAAGAAAAGACTCAGGGATTTCTCTTATTGCCTCAACACAGGCCCCTGGCTATTCCGCCAGTGCTAGATATTGTGGATGATGTGTTCTCTGAATCCAGTTTATCTCCTGACTCTTTGCCTCCTGCTCCAGCCAAGCCAGATAGGTATTATAGAGTCCCTGGACTCTCACAAGTTTCTTTACAAAAACCGTTCTGCTGATCCAGAAACTATTTCCCAGGATCCAAAAGGGGTTAAGACTTCCATTGCAAAAAATCCAGTACCCTCTGACAGAGATTCCAGAGCTTTGGGTAGATGGGGGAAGAAAGTATACACTTCTGCAACTTTAGCAGTAAGAGCTTTAAATTGCCAGTTTCACATGCTTAAGTACCAACAATATTTAATGTCTCAGTTAAAACAGAAAATGCTTGCAAGCTCAGAAGCTCCTGATTGTAAAGAAATGCAGGATTTATTGCATGCAGTTGAACAGGTGGGAAAACATACGCTGCAATGTGATTTTGATTCTTTAGAGGCATCTTGTAGAGCTGCAGTTACGGGTTCTGTGATTCGAAGACATGCTTGGTTAAAAGAACAAAGTTTACCTGATCATGTTAAGGCAAAATTATTGGATGCTCCTTTACAGCATGATACTTTGTTTGGTGTTAAGGCAGAAGAGGTGTTAAAGAAAATGGAGGATAAAGCTAAATCTATGCAAACAGTCAAGGATTTCTTACAGGTACAGCCACTTCAGTTTAGCAGAAATTGGCCAACAAAGAATTGGTCCTTTCCAGTGTCAGACAGGCCACAGAGAGGCAGATACAGATGCCAAAGAGGCAGATCTCAACCCCAAGGCTCAAACAGACAACGACAGTGGGGCACCTCAACCCCAAAAGGTGGTGAGGACAAGTCTCAACCTTACAGGAAACAGTCACAATGACTTTCCCCTTCGTACGCCAAGCATGTCCCTTTTGGAAGCCCCCTTAGGGGGAAAACTAGCACTTTTTTCTCAAAACTGGCAAACAATCACCCAAGACAAATGGGTCCTGTATACTGTGTCTCAAGGTTACAGATTCCGCTTTCATACTTTACCAAGGCTAAAAGGAATGCCAGACCTGCCACAAAACCAATGGGCAGAGGCACAAAAACAAATTTCAGCCCTCATGGACATGAGAGCTATTCAAAAAGTACCACAACAGGAACAAGGACAAGAATTTTACTCAAGACTCTTCCTGGTCCCCAGAAAGGACAAGGCCTGGAGGCCCATACTAGACCTTTCAATTCTGAATACTTACCTGGATATTCCGAAATTCAAAATGTTGACATTACAGCAGCTTCTAACCATGCTGGGCAAGAAGGCTTGGCTTGTTACTCTGGACCTCAAAGAGGCATACCTGCATGTCCCTATCAGACAAAATTGCAGAAGATACCTCAGATTCAAAGCTGATACAATGCACTACCAATTCTCTGCACTGCCCTTTGGCTTATCTACTGTGCCCAGGGTCTTCACAAAGTGCCTGGCACCAGTAATTGCATTTTGCAGACAAAAAGGAATTCAAATATATCCATACCTGGACGACTGCCTCATTCAAGCAGAGACAAAGGACATTCTTCTACAGCATCTGGCGTTTGTAAAAAGGTTGTTAATTTAGTAAATGAAAAGAAGTCAAAACTAGTGCCTTCGCAACAGATTATATTCTTGGGTGCCAGCTTAAATACAACGTCCCAGATGGCTTACCTCACGCCAGACAAACAAGTTCAACTAACTCAATATTTTCAATTGCTGGCAAGAAAGTCCCATCTCCCTGCAAGAAAAATTCTGCAGGCCCTGGGATTCATGGCATCCTGCATACTACTAATACCATATGCCAGACTGCATATGAGGAAATTACAATGGTACCTGAAAAGTGTTTGGACTCAACACTCTCACAGTTTAGAAGCAGTAATACCAATGATTCCCTGCCTACAACAGTAGTTTCGATGATGGGCACAGGCATGTCACCTAAACGAGGGTCAGCCTTTTACCCAACCCACAGCCAGGCAAACTCTAACAACAGATGCTTCGGATTACGCCTGGGGAGCACACATGGCAGGAAAATGCATTCAGGGCAAGTGGACCACAGATCAGATGCATCTTCACATCAATCAAAAAGAGATGTTGGCTGTTCAAAATGCCCTAACAGCTTTCAAGGACCTTCTACATCCAGGACAATTACTACTAAAGACAGACAACACCACAGTAATGTGGTACATAAACAAGCAAGGGGGCACTCATTCTTATCCCCTATGCAGGCAAGCCATGACCTTGTGGAACACAGCTCTAACGTATCAAGTTCACCTGCAAGCACAATTCCTGCCAGGAAAGAAAAATACTCTGGCAGACGATCTAAGCAGAAATATCTTGGACCCTCACGAATGGAAATTGAATCCACAAATCTTCAGCATGGTAACGCAAAAGTGGGGATGCCCAGACAGATCTTTTTGCCTCCCTACTGAATTGCCAACTACAAGAATTCTGCACAAGGACTTATCATAAACAGGCATGGAAAGTGGATGCTCTTCTATTCAGCTGGAAAAACCTAAAAGTTTATGCCTTCCCGCCACTGCCTCATCTTTCAAAGGTACTCCTAAAAGCCAGACAAGAAAAACCACAGATGATCCTGATTGCTCCAGACTGGCCATGCCAGCATTGGTACCCTATCTTAAGGAACTTGGCTCAAGGCCCACCATGGATTTTGCCTCAAATTCCACACCTTCTGACTCAACAAAACAATCAGATCCTGCACAGTCAGCTCAAAACCCTAAACCTGGCTGCATGGAAGATACATTAGTCAAACAGGCAACACCTCTCTCTCTCTAAAGCTGTTATGGATGTCATTTTGGAGGCTAGAAGGCCTAGCACCAGGAAAGCTTACTCAGAAAAATGGAAGAGATTCTACGCCTGGAACCAGGCTCAAAGCTTTGACCCTCTTGTTCAAAACATTCCTTAGATTTTACAATACTTAACTGAGATGCTGGACAGTGGCCTATCCTTCTCATCAATTAAGATCCACACCTCTGCTATTTCAGCACATTACAACACGGATCCTCCTTTATTCTCTCATCCCTTGCTAAAGCAGTACCTCAGAGGGGCTAAAAACATAAGACCGCCCCGGAGAGCACCAACACCAACTTGGGACCTCAATTTCGTTTTGGAAAAACTGACCCTACCACCTTTTGAGCCAGCCAATACAGCAGATCTAAAATTTTTATCATGGAAAACAGCTCTGCTCCTGGCAGTATCTTCAGCATGAAGAGTCTGAGCTACAGGCATTAATGGCAATGGAACCTTTTATAATTTTTCATCAGGACAGGGTTTCTTTAAGGACAAACCCTACCTTCATGCCAAAGGTGGTATCTAGTGTGGCTCTTAACCAAACCATCCATTTGCCAACTTTTTATCCAAACCCACAGAATAAAGGGGAGAAATTTCTGTACTCTTTGGACATACACAGGCAGTACACTTCTACTTGGACAAAACAAAGGCTTTCAGGAAAACTGAGCAGTTGTTTGTAGCATATGCTGCAGGATCACAGGGCAAGGCAAAGTCTCAAAGCAGACTACAGCCAAATGGATAGGACACTGTATTCGGTACTGCTACACACAGCATGGAAAATCAGTCCCAAATAACATTAGGCCACATTCCACCAGGGCAACAGCCACTTCAACAGTTTTTCTCAGAGGAGTACCTACCAAGGAAATTTTGGAGGATGCAACTTGGAGTTCAGTGCACACCTTTACCAAGCATTACCACCTGCCTCTTTATTCTAAATCCAGAGCAGGTTTTGCCACTGCAGTTCTGCAGGGTCTCATAGCCAATCCTAACTCCTTATAGACCAGCCACCCAACCTCAGCTTTGGGATTCTACCCAACTGTAATGACTGCAGCAGTGTAACACGATGAACATAGTACAGTTTTGTACCTACCATAAATGTAGATGTTCGAGTGTTCACACTGCTGCAGTCCAGATTACCCTCCCTCCATCCTCTCTGAACTAGCTGGACTTATCTATACCTTTCTGTCCTATACAACCTTTGGGTGTATTTGCTGGTATCTGAAGGTATTGCTTTTACTGTATATTTTTGATTAGCAATATGTATTGCCTACCTATTTGGGGGCACCTGACATCTGGGGCAAGAAAAACTGAAGAAAATGGTGTCGGATGCATCTTATATACCCCTGGCGCACTGATGTCAGGGAAGAAGCGACAGCAACCAACGCTGGACCAAGACTTTGGAACTCAGGCCAACTGCGGGACCGCCTGACAGCAGGATAACCCAGCTGTAATGACCGCAGCAGTGTGAACACTCTAACATCTACATTTATGGTAGGTACAAAACTGTACTTTCTTCGTGTTTCACTGTTGCAGTCATCACATTTTGGTTATCCCTGCCAGGGTAGCCCTCGGCCGGCCCACATACCAGATACTTAGTATTTCTGCGTCGGTTGCTGTCACTTCAGGACTGACGTCAGGTCGTCAGTAGTATAAAGTAAGGCAGCTGATGCCATTACATCAGTCTTTCTTGCTGTAGAGCCTGAAGCAGAAGTAGTTCGCATGAGTGCCGGTCTGTCACTACCAGAGTTTTCATCTACCGAATTTAAGTTGAATTCTTCTAAAGCTAAGTACCCAGTTGGGAATCTGTTTTTCTTGCACTAACCGTTGTCAGAAAAAGTTAATGGTCTCACCTGTGGAAAGCAAATACCACACAGAGACTTCCATTCTTACTGCGTCACTTTAGGCCCAGACCACTATGTCCCCTGTTGTCGCTTCTGTGCTTTGTTCAATGGCAGAACTATCCATCATCGGGCCCTTATTGTAGCCAGATATTTTCGCTTACAGTCCTTGAATTCAGATATAGCTTCGGTAAGCCATCCGAAAGCAGATCTACCGAAAAAATGTAAAAATAAAGAGACACAGAACGCACAGGTCCAAACCTGACGACGCTTCCGTTAAGCTAGTCGTCAGTTCTCCAGTCCTCAGTGAGGCACTTCCAAAGTCCCTGATGCCGACTTTTGTGGATTTGCAGGCCGCTACAGATTCCATTTTGGAGTCCGGCATACCGGAAAACTTTTCTTCGACTAAGGAACCTGTGGTTACCTCTACCTTGGATGGGTCTGGAGCGGCTGAGCATGCACTGGTTTCCAAGGATATCCTTTGCACTACCAATTCTTGACACAAACAGACATCTTCATTTGCAACCACCGATCTTTCAAAAATGAACGTGTTTCTAAGGCCCAGGGTATGAACTACACCCAAAAAAACGATGACCTACTCTCAGGCGCCTGCTTCCTAGCCTCAGTCTCAAATGCTTAAAATGGTGGAAGACCTTATCATGCTGATCAGGGGAAGCCAAATTACCCTCTCCAAAAGGAAAAGAGGTCTGTCCCCTGTAGTTTTGTCTGAACAAGAGTCAGATGAATCTGATGCATCCGAATATAAAGACATGCAACCCCTCTCTACTTATGAGGATTCTGATGCAGAGGATTCCATTCCTTCAGCCTCTGCCCAGAGGATTTTTCCTTTGAGGAAACCCTGCATACCTTAAGGGAGCATTTCCAATGAGAGAGTCAAGACTACCCTCAGTCTAAAGAGAGACTAAGGGAATTCCTAAATCTTCCACAGCACAGACCCTTGGCCATCCCCCAATCCTGGGTGTTGAGGAGGATGTTTTCCTGGAATCCAGCTTGACTCCTGACACCCTCTCTCCTGCACCCAGAAAAGTACGATAGAGTCCCTGACTCACACACATTTTTTTAAAAAAATTCTACGACTGACCCTGAGGTAATTTCTCAAGTGCCTAAAGGAACTAAAGCAACCTCTGCTAAGAATCCCACACCCGCAGATGGGGATTCCCAAGCACTGGACAGATGGGGTAAAAAAAGTATACACCTCAGCTACTCTTGCTATCAGGGCACTAAATTGTCAGTTCCATATGTTGAAATTTCAGCAACATACCCTGGAACTCCTTAAACAAGAAATGTCTTCCTTTCCTGCTTGGGCAGAATCAAACAAATTACAAGAGTTAATGCATTCTGCAAGTCAAGTAACTAAACACACCTTTCACTGTGGTTTTGACACCCTAGAAGCTTCTTGTAGGGCAGCAGTCACTGGATCTGTCATTAGAAGGCATGCATGACTTAAGGAACAGCCCCTTCCAGACCATGTCAAATCTAA